>NC_142850.1:13369242-13672272 GCF_061612785.1 Hesperophylax consimilis | reverse complement strand
ACGATAGGGACTGCCCCTACCGTGCCATAATGATGTCACGCACAATGGAGAGAGTTGACTATGGCTAACTCAACTGTAACTACAGCATCCGGGACCCAGGCCAGTATAAATGAATACAAATATGAGAAAATTGAAGACTATAAGCCAATAAAAAATAGCCTTCGAATAATGTATCTTAACGCGAGAAGTATCAGAAATAAAATTGACGAGATTGAAGAAACTTTAAAGAGCATCAAACCCACTGTACACGTACTTGCAATATCCGAAACCTGGTTGGAAGATGGTGAGGAGTGCTTCTTCAACATCGACGGCTACCAAAGTACATTCGCGTCTCGCACCAATGAAAGAGGAGGAGGGGTGATTCTCTACACACACCATTCACTAAATGCTACAACTATCGAAAAACATTGTAGTGAAAATTCTTTCTTAGGAATTAATATCCGTAATAGAAATTTTAAACCGTTAAATATTTATGTTATATACAGAAAGCCTACCTCAAACATTAACGAATTCTTAATGTATCTTGAATCTATTTTAAATAACTGTAGAAATGATACCCTTATCTTTGGTGACTTCAACATTGACATTCTTCAAAAAAATAATACATCTCTTAAGTACATCAACACGCTAGACTCATACAACTGTTTCATATGTAACACATCCTATCCTACACGAGTAACAGATACCTCTACTTCTCTAATAGACCATATCATCTCAAACAGACAAAATATTTCCTCAACTACTGCAAATATAGATGCCTACCTAAGTGATCATAACATTTTGATATTAGATTACCAAAACAGCTTGAAACATCACACTAATAATAGAATACATTCTTTTTCAAACAACACCAAAACCGATAAAAACATGTTAAAAACATATTTAGAATCCCACAACTTTCCACACGAAACCACCAGTAATGCCAATGAAAACTATAATAATTTTAATGAATACATCAAAACAGCAATAAAATCATCCCAACATAAATCTGAGTTACGCATAGGAGACCAACGGAGGGGTAATACTCCATGGTTTGATGCAAAATTAAATGCACTTATCAAACAGCGCAACAATGCGTTTAAACTCTGGAAAAAAAATCAGCAAAGTGATATATTCACAGCACTGAGAAATAAAACAAGAAATCAAGTTACCAACTATAGAAGATATGCTAAAACCAAATACTACACGACTATATTTAAAGAAAACCTGCGTAATCCGCGACAGACATGGAAAATAATAAATGCAATTCTAACAAATAGCTCGACACCCCAGAAAGATGAAATTGAATGTCTTCTCATTAAGAATGAAGAAATAACATGCCCAACACAGATAGCTTCAACTTTTAACAACTTCTTTATATCAGTTGGGGAAAACTTAGCAGCCACAATTGCATCATATCCAGATGATTCTATCACTATAAACACGGATCAAAAAGCAATCCAGTCCTTATACATGGCCAAAACAAATAAAACAGAAGTTCTCAGTATCATCTCTCAACTAAAGTCTAATGCATCTCCAGGTTTAGATGGAATTACACCAGTGTACCTGAACTTTTGCAAAGATATATTAGCTGACCACCTTGTTTTTCTTATTAATCAATCCCTGGATAGTGGAATCTTCCCAGATCAACTAAAGATAGCAAAAATAATTCCGATTTACAAAGATGATTGCAAAAAAAATCCTTCTAATTATCGTCCTATATCCATCCTATCTGTCGTCTCTAAAGTTTTTGAAAAGGTTATTAAGCTTAGGCTCACTAAATATCTCTTATCAAACAATTTACTCGCATCCCAACAGTATGGATTCAGAAACCAATCTAACACAAAATGTGCTGCCTTCGATTTTGTATACGCCCTCCAAAAGCATATAGACCAGGGTAAGCATGCTGCAGGCTTATTTATAGATTTAAAAAAGGCATTCGATACGGTTGACCATGGGATACTACTAAAGAAGCTAGAACACCTAGGCATAGTAGGCACTCCCCTGAAGTTACTGTGTAGCTACCTCTCTAATCGACACTGTCAGACCTTTGTTGGAAAAGGGACAAGCAACATGGGAACGATAAAATGTGGCGTGCCTCAGGGCTCCGTACTTGGACCATTGCTATTTTTAATATACATTAATGATATTGCTAAATGGGGACTTAAGGGTACAATACAACTCTATGCAGATGACACAGTGATTCTTTATCACAATAATGATTTAAACGAACTTGAAAAGGAAATGGAAAGGGATATAGCTTGCCTGGCAAACTGGCTGCGATTAAACAAACTTAGCCTAAACATAAAAAAAACACATTACATACTGTTTGCAAATAAAAAAAATGTAAGTCTTAATATAAGTCTTGATAATAACCGCCTTGAAAGGGTTGATGTTACAAAATATCTTGGCCTTTTCATTGATTCACAACTCACATGGAATCACCAATTTAAACATGTTCTATCCAAAATTACTCCTATAACTGGTGTTTTATATAGACTTCGCGGGTTACTTCCTCCCTCTCTATTAAAATCGATTTACCATGCTATGATTCACTCACATCTAATATATCTCGCCGGAATCTGGGGATTTGCTACAAAAAAAATGATTTCAGAAATCCAAGTCGTCCAAAATAGAGCCCTGCGAAATATTTTCAGTCTACCTTGGGACACACATGTCAAAGACATCTACAGAAACACCCAAATACTTCCTTTTAATACCATTCCCACTTTTGAAATAACGAAAACTATATTACAAGTAATTCAACACTCGGCACATTCCAACACTACACTCTATTACAATTGCGACGTACACCAACACAACACAAGAAATCACAACAAACTTCATATACCAAAAATCAAATCAACAAAATATGGACTAAGATCCCTAGAATACATAGCTCACACAAAATATAATCAACTACCCAACGAGATCAAATGTGCAAGTCAATGTAAAAAGATCCAAACTAACATGCTCAAACTTCAACTTATTAATGACTATCTGAAATAATAATGTTGTGTATGTCCCATCATATGTCCATTTAATACATACAACTATATGTTTCATGTAATGCGTATCATTCCCGCAATGAGTTTATTAACTCCTGGGAGTACGATGCTTTATATAATATACTATATTCTGTATTGTATACTTTTAATAAATAAAATAAATAAATAAAAAATAAAAAAAATAAAAAAATAAATATATAAAAATTTAGTTTGCGTATGTTTGCACTCGCAAAACTCATCGAAAATTATTCGACTTACATTGCTGAAAATTTCAACGTTTGTTCTTATTGACGCCAGGAGTGTTTTAGGAAAAGTCAGGGATTCCCGAGGAATACTTAACGCAATATGGTATTAATTAAAATCGATGTAATGTTTTTTTTTAACAGTACCTAACATTGTGGTATACAGTAGTAAATGATGGAAGAAGTCGGAGACGCCCGAGGAAGACATCCACTAGCTCGATATATTTTAATAGCCAATGGGGTGATTTTTTCACAAAAACCGCGTCGTTATTTAAATTGTCGTTTTATTATTATTAGGTATGTATTTCGGTGTTCCAGATCTCCAGATGCGTCATGTGTAAGTTATTTGGCATTGATAAATCTTTGATGGGCGGACATAAGAGTATAACTGCAAAAGTGTAACTTTTCAGGAGAGCAAAAAAACATTATTATGAACCCAATTTTCTCAAGTATTTGAAGTTAGTTTAATAGGCACAAAGTTGTTTATTTATGTTTTGAGTACTGGTGTAACTATACTGTTAATACCATTGATCCGGCATACACAAGCCACATTTTCTCATATAAATCGTTAAATGGTCAAAAATGCAGTTATACTGTTATGTCCGCCCATCAAAGAAATAATATAAGGAACTTGTTAATGTATGCTTTGTGTTTATTCATGCCAATAAGGCAAACATAATTCAAGCATTTCCGTATTTGTTTTTGCAATATGATAAATGGAACCCAAACAATTCCTTCGGAAGGACTAACCCCGTTTAGCCATGTTCTGAATAAATAATGTTGGTATCTAAATCAAAAACTTGTCCATATAAATCCCTGTTTGCCAACTTTTCAAAGAAACCCATTTTGCAACCAGTCGATTTTTTTACCATTACATAAGTTAATATTACAAAAGTTTTCGTAAAAGGATGAAAATTCTTTCTTAAAACAACCAAACTTCTGGCACGACTACTCAAAAATGGACTTTCAATTATAAAAAAATAATAAATATTTTTTAATCTTCCTTTTTAGCAAAAAATAGAGATAATGATATTCTCACTGGGATCTCCCGTACTCAGGATTTTATTTACGAATTATAATTTTTTAAGTAGTGTGAATAATATGAAGTGATTATAAATATTATGTTATGTAGTGTTTTTCTGAAATAATTGTAAATATATTACATGGTATTTTTTGATGCAGTGAGTGGTTTCGATTTTAGTCTGCATTTGGTGTCAGTACATTTTCTATTTCTGATCTCTACGTTTTGTATCCAGCTTTTTATTTGATATTTAAATGTTATAATATTGTTGTGAGTTTTTAATGATAGTGGGATTTTGTTGTATTGTTTAGTACCATAATATAATTCAAACATGGTATTTGCTTATTAGATATGTTTTTGACCCTGATATCTAGTGTTTCTAATTTACCTACTAGTTGTTATTTCTTATGTTTTGTATTTATGAATATTAAGGCGTATTGTTTTAGAATAGAGTTGTTTAATTTACATAATGTTAAGATTGTTAAAGATTTCGTCAGTACTAATTCTTACAGAGACATACAGAATAATTTTCATGGTGGCTTTCTGGGTTTTAACTAGTGTATTTTAGGATATTTCCATTTGCACTGATCCATTTGTTATATATTGACATCAGTAATCTCTTTTCTATCTTATCTTGTGTTCTGTTGAAATTAGGCGAAGTTATTCAAAATAATAACTCACAGATATAATACTCAGTTATTTCATAAATAGCATTATAAGCTCGTGAATAAAGCCTTCCTTTTCCCCCTTTCTCAACCCTTCCACGTAGGCATTATGTATTTATGAATGTCTTCATGTATGCACGTGATACCTGGCGAGATGAAAAGGTATATTTTCTCAGGGATAAAGGAGGGCACCTCCCCTCTCCTGAAGCCACCTGTCTCCTTGCCCTACAGCCCTAGAAATAAATTATGCCAATTTTATTGATCGCCACCCTTACCAAGTTTTGCTCAGTTGCACTCTGTAAACCCGCTGGCGAATAGAGCTATATAATCAACCCCACGAATCTCAGCCTCCACTTATTCGGACCAAATTGTACATAAAGTTTTTTTACTAGTAACGATTGATGAGCACTAAAAGCATTTTTTTCAAACCAAATCGCTAATATATTTTGTATAGCTACTACTTCGTTATGGTACAGGTAAAATAGTGTCGAAATGTACAAAATTATTGCATTCATGAATCTTTGCTCATACGTTCTTATGGGCAGTATAAATTAAGATTTGCAAAATCCGCCCCAAAAAAGTGGTGGAACTGTAGGGGGAGGGGGATTTTTGAAAAATACGTGTTTACAAACTAAGTCGAGTGAGATATCGTTTACTATGTTTTCATTCGTGCTGAATCGAATCAGACCACTTCCATATAGATCAAGGCTGCCCAACCTTTTTAACAGTTGGGCAAAATTGACGATTTTAAAGTCACTGGCGGGCCACTGACTACTGACGGTTACTATTTTTGTTACCTGAGCATTTTTAATGTCTTGTTTTATCCAACAAACAAATAAACACATTGAAATTTTATTGTCGTCTATTAAAATAATAAAATAAATAACATCTACTGCCAAATAACGAAACAACATTTTAAGTAACAAAAATCTAAATCCAAGTAATTGGTAGAATCAATGTGATTTCTGACATTGTTTTTGTTATAATTCTCCTATGTTAGGAGTCAGTTCAGATGTTGACAGTAGCAACAAATCAGACATATGTTCCTCAGTTAGAGATGTGCGGTATTTATTTTTTACAAAATTGAAATAAGAAAAAAACTTTTCACAAACATACGTACGTTCTTCTCCAAATTCTTCTGAAGAAGTTTGTGAATTTTAAAATATTTTTTCTGCAAAAAGGTTTTTCAGTGCAGAATGATTTTGCAGTTCAGTGAGTTCCAACTAGATATTGGCAGGATAATTAATTATTTCAGTCAAACTGATTGTGAAAGGATTAACAAAATAAATTAAATTTTGTTTTGTATTTTCAAAGTCCTGGAATCTGCTTTCAAACGACTGTAATAAGCATCTTATTTTAGCTTCATACTTTTTGGTGACAATATTTAGCTTATCTTTCAAATCTTTGAGTATGGGAAAAAATTATTGTACTTGTATATTGAGTATGGGGAATTTACTTGTATATTGAGTATGGGGAATTTACGTCTGTGAAGAGCTTTTGAACGTATGTAATTTATGTAGCGTACTACCGGCTCCATTATATCATTCAACTTTATGTCCTTTGCACACAACGCCTCCTGGTGGATGATGCAATGATACTAAAATATTTTTCGATCCAAGTAATTTTCAAATTGGCGAGTATTTTGAAAATGGTTCACGCGGGCTACTTATAATTCGTTCACGGGCCACAATGTGGCCCGCGGGCCTGGGGTTGGGCAGCCTTGATATAGATAGTATCAATTTTTGGCGAGATAAGACAGGTTTTAGTAAAGAAACATGAAAACAGCAAGGGTTCATCGCTTTCTTTTGGGCGAACTCTGCAGATCTCCATTTCTACTTTCAAGATGAATGCATGACCAAAGTTTAATGATTTCACGAATTTTGTCATTTTTAAAACTCTATTTACCTTAACTATCAGTACTATTTAACGCCGGTTGATTGGTCGATGATTTCTCTAATGAACTTAAATTTGTTATCATTGGTGTGCTTTTTACAAATAACGCAAGTGTCTGTATTTTAAGTTTCTGTTTTAGTATTTCCGAACCGAGCGACAATACATTTTTCCCTTTTTGTGTTTCATATGCTTATATGCTTCATTGGATTATAAGAAGCATTTCTAGCTTCCTTGATATTTTCACAATTGCAAATTTTGCACAAAGTTATATAAATTTATGTTGACTACTTTTCGAGCCTTTCGTAGTAGCTGTAGTCGCCATCACGACTTGTTCAAGATAGCTGTAGTAGCTGTAGTCGCCATCACGACTTGTTCAAGATACCACGCGGCAGAACAGATGTGTAGAAGTCAGTAGATATATTTAATTATTCTTTAAATAACTTTCAAAATGTAAGTACACATAGTATCTTCCCAAATGCTAAGAATAATTAATCAGTAGGTAGTTCTGTGAACAGCCGACCTCGCGGCCAAAATTTTTGTTTCTAATTTTCAGGTGTTTAATAAATCATAATCAAAATTTCCATTGAAATCATAAGATTTGTGTAGGTACTTAAATACCTACGAATTTTCCTTATTATAAAGCATAAATATTTTACGTAACATTTTTTTTTTATTTCATATAAGTAATTATTTAATTTGTCCAAAGAAATGTCATCATCTCAATGACAATTTTTTTTTCAAACTTTCTTAAGGCCAGCCGGGTAGGTATCATAATATTGACAAATTATTATAAGTAATAATTAGTCTCTTGAAATATACATACAAATTGAAAATATCTCCTGAGTAAAAAGAAATTCCGCCTGCGGGAATTGAACCCGCGCCTTCTGATGTCCGACCAGGTGCTCTGAGACCACTGATCTACGTCAGCATATTTCCTACACGCCAAATAATTCAATAACCACTAGTACTCCAATCAACAATTACTGCTTATTATATATTTTTATTTTTTTATATATATATATATATATATTTTTTATAAAGAAAGACAAACATTCCCGGGTTACGAATAACCCAACAATGTTTGAAAATCTCCTACTACCACCACAGAAAGCCGAAAATGTTGCTTGTGTTGTGATGGAGGACTTAGCCAGCCGAGGAATCGAACACGCGACGCTCGGGTGAGACCCAAGCGCTATGCCCACTCAACCACTGACCGGTCAGTGGTTGAGTGGGTATATATATAATATCATAATATTGACTATTCCGATTTGACAGCTCGTAGAAGGAACCATGACCATGCGAATTCCAGCAGAATAAAAGTTAGAATCCAACACGGCCACCATCTTGAATTGGAACCGGAACGTAACAAACAAATTTACACAGATGACAGACCAAATACGAAATGACCGAGTTAAAACAGGTCTATGCTCAGTCAATAAATCTTGTACTGTATGTAAATGGAAGATTTAGCGTTCATACAATAAATCTATATAAATAAAAATGTAAATGTTCGTTTGTACAAAATCATAAATCTAAAATTCTTCACCGATTGCTTTGAAATTTTGACCCAGTGTTGCATTCGAATATATTATATAGATGTCATCTGTGACAGTTAAAAGCATGTTTTTTTTTTAAACAGCGCCATCCGTTGGACATAAAAGGAACACGCGCTATTATTTCTCTATCTGCACAGACAGACTGATCCACAGCAACGCGTGGCGGGTACACCTAGTTAAATAATAAATACATAGTTTAAGGATGTGTTGTTTCGGAGAATTTGAACAATTCTTCAAATTTCAAAGTTAATTTCCAAGTTCCGTGAAAGATTTTTTCAAGTCTGTGATTATTTCAGTTCTGTCAATCAACTAGCCTATAATGATGTAAAAACAGAACTTGAACAGGACTCTCACAGAACCCGAAAATGAACGGTGAAATTTGATGAATTGTTCAAATTAATTGATGAAAATTTGATGAATGGTTCAAACAACCCTTAATGAAATAAATGAATTATTATTCATTCACCGAGAAACTCTTTGCTTTTTCACATTTTTCGCTTTCATTTCTTAGATTCTGAGGTTGCTGTTTACAGAAAATACTCGTTCTCGTAATAGTTATTTGTTTTGCACAGAGACGGGCTTAATGTTCTGGCTTCCAGAATAGTTTTTATTATTTTAGATACAAAGTATAAAGGTAATGTGTTCAAAGTATGAAGTAATACGGAAATAGAGTAATATTAGTATTTTTCTTTGCCAAGTAATCAACTTCAGAAGCGCATGTGTGACGTTTATTTACATCCGTGACATGCGACTGTCAAACGTATTATTATGTCTGGCCACAAGTCTAAGCCAGCTTGGCCTAGACTCTGGACTGGAGTTTAGTTTTTTTTTAATTTTGTTTCTTATTAGCTGAGCTTTTTAGTCCAGTCAGTGGGGGATAAAAAAGGGCTCCACCTTGCAAAAGGTTAGGTAGTAGCGATTTTCACATATGTTGTTAAGATTGGGACTCTAAAGAAAAAAAAAAGTTTTCGACCTTGGGGGGGTCGAGCTCGATCCGCCATCTTGGATTGAAGGTGCCAAAATTTGGTTTTTTCAAAATAATTATGAAGTGGTTGATTTTACAACCAAATTGTTGAAGGCAAACTTAAAGACAACTAAATTACCTACATTTTTTGTGGAAAGTTTTTTTTTTGTAAGTCTAATAGGTAACGAGTTACAGCGGTTGAAAGAAGAAAATTTTGACAAAAAATTCTAAAAGTTCAGTTTTCTTGATAAATTTTGTACGAACATATTACACAATATCATTTTAACGTATTTCTACGTTACAATATACTTATATAGCATCATCCGTGTACTCGATGACGTTGATTTGTTATAGTGGGATCCTAGTCTACTTGGCAACACTGATTGAGTCCTGGTTACAGGACGTTGCCTGGATGCTCATGTCTGCAGATGTTCTTTTCGATGAAACAATGCCAGTTCAAGTTTCACAAGAACGATTTTTAGCCACTGAAAATAACAAAGTCCGTCTGATTTCGATGCTTACAAAGCAATTTATACAGGATGATTTTACAGTTAAGCAGGCTGAAGAAGATGCTGATGAGTTGATTGTCAATACTGCGATTTCCTTGTGTTCATCATATGACGCTGTTTTCATTATTGGCGAAGACGTTGATCTCTTAGTTCTGCTGACAGCATTAGCACCACCCAAAAGTAGTATATATCTTCGCAAACCCGGGAGAGGCAAAACTTTTGAAAGACTGTGTTCCGCGAATAGTGTGAAATACAAAGAGGCGGCTGAGAATATTCTGTTTCTTCATGGCATTTAGCGGCTGCGATACAACATCGTCCTTCTTCAACCAAGGAAAAACAAAATTTCGTTCGCTTGTAAAAAACTACACAAGACTCAATGCCATGATAGGAATCTTCAAACAACATGATGCAACACCAGAAGACATAGCAGTTGCAAGAACACGCTTTCTTGTTGCTTTGTACGGGGGTGACATGGATAAGGAAACCTTGGAAGAAGTCCGCTACAAACGTTTCGCAAAGTCGACAACAAAAAGCAAATTCAATCTTGCCTCTTTGCCACCAACGAACGACGCTGCACGGTACCATGCATTTAGAACGTACCATCAAGTCCAAAAATGGTATGGAATCCAAAAAAATCCAGAAACTGGGGCTGGAAACGTGACACCAACGGGCTTGTTCCAGTAAGAATGACAAAGAAACCAGCACCCGAGACTTTATTAAAATTTATTTCATGCAATTGTAAAAAAGGAAGCGGCGTTGCATGTAGCTGCACGAAAGCTGGATTGAAGTGTTCTATTGTATGTGGGTGCTGTAATGGTCAAACATGCTGAAATTCGCTAGAGGTTCACATCGATGTCGAGGACGAAGAAGAAGAGATGTTGTCAATGAAAGCCCAGAATCTCAGTATCACAGGCAATGAGTTAGATGATGACATTGGTGACGAAGACTGTTATTAAGTAACATAATTTATAGTAACATAATTCATAGTAATGTAACATAATTTCGAAATCTACCATAGCTGGTATATCTGTGGGGTAGACCTACTGGAGATACCACAGTAAAAAAATGCGCCATGTTCTATACCTCATGGTGGTGTGGAAATGAGTTTACAAAATTATTAGGTATAATTATATGTAATGAATAACCCGAAAAAATTACAAAGTTGGGAATTTCATCATTTTTTAGAAAAATATTCACATTTCCGCCACTGTAACTCGTTACCTATTAGACATACAAAAAAATACCGTCCACAAAAAATGTAGGTAATTTAGTTGTCTTTTAGTTTGCCCTGAACAATTTGGTTGTAAAAACGACCACTTCACAATTATTTTGAAAAAAACAAATTTTGGCACCTTCAATCCAAGATGGCGGGTCGAGCTCGACCCTCCCAAGGTCGAAAACTTTTTTTTTTCCTTAGAGTCCCAATCTTGACAACATATATCAAAATCGCTACTACCTAACCTTTTGCAAGGTAAAACTCCCCACTGACTGGACTATTTGTCTGCCAACTGTATTCAGCGGCTTGCAGTGTATAGTAATTAATTGATTCGTTGATTACTCGTAGATACTTATACAGGAATAAAATAACAACTAATATAATATTTATTTATAAAATATTCTCTTATGTTTATTTAAAATATTTATGTGGAAGTAACCAATTTTTTTAATATGAATACCGCTCGTGATATAATTAACTTATTAAATTGGAACTGATTGTGTCAAGGATTCAAGAATTTAGACAAGCAATAAAGTACCTACCTACCTATAATATAATATTTTTTTAACCAGAAAATTATTTTAATTGTACATACATATGTTTGAAACATGTATTTATTTTGCTTAAATTTATAAGGGTTAATTTTGACAATTAAAGTCAGATTTCGTGATTTTTCAAGCGGTTTTTCTGCGCTTTTTAGCTAAGGTCAAACTATCATTTATAATATCCCGTGATTTTTCATGGGATTATAATATTACCGTACTGCACTGCTGGTGTACTCACATGGTCGGTGTTTCAATTCGCTCATTGTGCGGACAGAACAGAATGCCAATTCGGAGATTTGAATTACTGTCCGTCAACGAACGATTTTCGCCAACTTTATCGGTACCACCAACCATCGGCCATTGAACCCCTTGACATAATCAAAGCGGCGCACACTGAATCATTCTACGCATCTAACAGAACAATATGTATTTTTTTTAAATTACGTTACAACTAGTAATTATTAACTTTCATCCTTAACTAAAGTCTAGCCGTCGTGTACCCGGCATTGCTCTGGGCTATGGTCGGTTTGGTTTGGAGTAAAGTTCGGCGAACTTATCGTTAATGTAGTCCTCATTTTTACAGACAGGGTAAAGATTTAATCTTTTGTGCAAGTGAGTGAGCTTGTAAATAATACAATAAGTCATCGTTTAGATTCGGGTTGGGTTAGGTTAGTGCCTCTTTGCTATTAAGGAAAATTAGTGTAAAATATTATTTAACAAATAATAATAATTTTCCCGGAAAAAACCCATCCATTCCCCTCCCAGCTTTTGCCTGGTAACCGAATTTTTTTGCAGGCCAGTTCACCAGTTTTTCGCTTGTGCTACGAGTTTCTGAACACCGTGTATAATTATTTACTTACCCTTTTTATATATTGCCCTATTTCGAATAATACCTACATTACAAATATTTAGCTAAACTACTATTACGAGACATTAAAATATTTTAGCATTTCCTTTCCTAAATAAATAAATATCGTTACAAAGAGATTAAAATATACTTTGTTTAAACCGTCAAAAAAAATTTAACTGTTAAATTCTTCTTTTTTTTAAATTTGAGATAGATTGTTTGAATTTAGCACTGTGCGGTGGATCCATCACATCACTTGATAACATACATAAAACACTACGCACTGTGTGTGGCATGCATTGCCAAGGCCATTCACAATATTATTCTGACATTTTTAAATAAATTTAAAACTTTGCAACACACTACGTGCCTTCTTTACGTATAGTCGCATAACTGAATTTAACTTAAGTGTCTTTTTATTCGAAAAACTCGGATAAATCACCGCTTTGTTTACGCAACTAAAAGGCCAGGGGTGTATATATTATAATTATATATAACATGAATTTATTTGATTTTTTATCGCCGTGTTCAGAATAATTGTCTGCTGGAGTTAATCCGAGCATCTCGCTCACCCTTTTTATAGAGAAAGACGTTTGCCAATTTGTGCACAAAAAATAAGCTGGTAGTCATTTTTACACTGAACAGATAATTCCAATAGGTGTGATCTAGGTATCCGTGTATTTATAAATTCATAAAATGGTACATTACAATAGAATCCTCCGCCGCTCATCTCACTGGGGAATTCCTGTTTGTACTTACTCAAATAAGTAAAGTATATAATACACACATAGTATTATACCGATTTGAAAGAAAACTGATACTGAAAAATTACACAGGATGTTCGACTCCTATGCTCCAGATAGGCCAATGAAATTGATTATTTGATATCGGATTAGAAAGACGCTAAGTTGATTTACGTAGTGTGAGGTTAGGTTATAAATGATATTTTTACTAAGAGTAGCGCGATCGCACTCTGCCTATTTCTACACCAGATCATCGTTCAAGCTAGACAATAGTTTTCCATACCTACTAGTTACTTAAATATACATGTACTATCAATCATTAAATTACAGAGAATAAACTAACAAAATTGTTTTTAGGTTACTTACCTCTTATATAAAACACTAACTAACATTGGCGCAGCCGGTAGGATTCGAACCTATTTGAAAGTGTTTCGTGTGCCTGGGGTAAGTTCAAGTTTCCCTTCTGGGGAAATTGATCACACATTTTCAAATATCACAATTTTTTTCCTAAGAGTTGAAAGCCCTATTGGGGTATCGGTGTTCTTTCAAATCGGTATATCGCACTTCTTGAGATTTTCTGTTCAGTGATTGGTAGTCGTATTTCTAACTGTAGAAACATTAGAATTTCTCAATAAAGAATGCAAAATATTGTTAGCCAAGGTTGGGCAAGGTTGGGTTTGTTTGGAAGCAGGGCAATGACCCCTCACGGTGTCTAAAATCCGCCGGCAAAAAGGAAAATATCGTAAAATACTAAAATGATATTGTTGCGTGTTCCGCGTTTCATGGATTTAACGAAAAGATTGAGACCAGTTGCTGCGTGTCTTTCTCTCCTGTTTATTTTCCTCGTATTCCATTTCTTACATCATTTCCACGACGCAAAACATTTGCTCCCAATGTTTTTTTCTAATCTCCTCGCTGTTTTCCTTTCATTTTTCCACGTATAGTTACTACAACTATAATTTTACAAAGCACACTTAGAATAAGTCAATTGATTATTAAAAAAAATTGTAGCGAACCATTTGGGGTGATCTGTGGCAGAAGTGTTGGTTATCCAATAAATGGTTCCCGGGCGGCGGTACCCGTACCCGCCTTCCAAATTGAAATATACAAGTATAAATTGCTAAATCTTCAATATCAACAGGGAAACGAGCAATCTGTGTAATTCAAGTCACAATTATATTTCTTACCACTTACCTCCTACAAAAAAGAAGGAAAACAATAATTTTAACGTTAAGTGCCCGACCCTATTGATCGGTTTTTGGCGAAAATATTAACAGGGTATGGGTGAATAAAATTGTATAAATAAATATTATTAGACGTCTTAAATGGAACTTTCATTGCCTTCTTATCACAAAAAAACTTTGGAAACATATTTATTACCAAAAATTAAGAAAAAACACTCTATTTAAAATACATGAATATTGCATATTATGCTCTCTACCAATGAATCATCGAATATGAAATAATCGCCTGGGGTTGTTGTTGTTATTGTGAATACTGCACAATAGTCCCAACTGCTCCTAACGTTTACAATAAAATATACAATAACCAAACCGAAGAAACAACACAAATACGTTTTTTGAATCAATTTAAAATCGTCACTAAACAATGGATATTCAATAAAGGTCGTGCAATAACCAGTGAACTCACCCAAGTCTGGCGAGTTTCGTATCAAATTATTGTACGTTAGACGATGATTTGTGTGGTAGGTACCTACTAGTAAATAAATGGTTTTATGGGAACTCATGTGTCATATTTATTGGTAAACCCTGGACAGTGTATTAATTAATTTTGCTCAATATTCTGCCTCAACACATGTTCGCCTAGTAAGGCAGGTTATGTCCAACATAAATATACATACTATTATGGACTCTTTATTACTGTGCCTTTATATATTTTTTACATTACTGTTCTTATATATCTAATGTTACCTTGAATAATATGTTTGTTGTGTTTTTGATAATAAATAAATAAATTAAAATAATTATTTTATACATCTGCCCTAGTGATGGACATTGTAACGCTGTCCGAAATGTTGGCTAAATAAGGAGGTAGCGTAACACGTCACAATACTCCAAAAATAAATTACTCTGATACTTTTGGCCGTGAAAGTCTCGAATCATGTCACCCGTGTAAATAAGTCGCTCAATGTAGCATAACCACCATTTGATAATGACATTGATCGCCGAAACAGCTGTCACGATAATAAACACTAAAATACTTGCTGAACTTACTAATATATAACTTTATCAAATTTGATTTTCTTTAAATAAAAAATAACAATTTATAACTTGTGTCTTGTGACTTTCTTTCAACTAAGAACTTTTAAGCACGACTTTACCGTTGGTAATACTCACACTTCTGTAGATAACACTTCGAGGAAAAGCGTTTCCCTTTCGCAAAAACGACTTACAAATTCTGGTCGCATACTTGTTTCGCATTGCATTGACCATGACCAGTCTGACAATTGGACGCAGAAACAGACAGACGGCCGTCGGGTTAAAAGTGTTACGTAGTCCGCATACTCTCGTGCAGTTAAAATGCTCCGTTTGTTTTTAGTCTTTGAACTTCTTTGATTAATTTGTATTTGGTCGTGTCTGACGCGGAATTTTTCAAACACCATTTTTCAATTTGTTTCGATCAATCCTTTCAAGCTCTTTTGTATCCTGGTACCCACTTTAATTTGATAAATTCCTATTGGTTAACATCATAGCTTTTCGTAATTTGTTATTTGCGCAATACATTTTATTATCTAAACAAGTGCGTACTGTTAATTTAACTGGAAACAATGTTTAATTACCATCGTTAATTTTACTGCTCAGATTTCAAGGTTTTGGGTACAAACATATTATTTTTAAATTCCTCTGATTCTACAAACTCTGCCTGGATCTACTTCGTAATTTGATCTACTGGTTTTACGACTCCTCTATGATCTTGATTGATTAATTTACCGAAACTTATCGAATGTATCTTCTACTATGCTCAATTTTCCAATGAAAAAAGTTCATATTAAATATGCCTACCTATTTAAAAATATTACCCTGGGATCTTTTGAGATTTTATCGAAATTAGACTAAAAAAGTACCTACACAAGAATACTCTACTCTGGTGTCTGTGTTCTGTGTACAAAAAACACGAGGGGTTCACCAAACACAATCTTGATAAATAGTATTATAAGCATTAGGTTAAAAGTACACAAGAATACTTTACTCTGCTGACTGTGTTCTGTGTACAAAAACATCCGAGGGGTTAACCAAACACGATCTTGTCAAATAGTATTATAAGCATCAGGTTAAGGGGTGTGTTTGATAGAATATTCAAGAGGTGGACATTTTTTTAAATTGTTTTTTTTACTAAATCCCATGTTGTAACTCTAAAGCAAAAAACTTATTTCTAAAGTTAAAGCTAAAACTCTCGAGCGGTGAGCTCAGGCGTTGTGAAATGGATTTTCTACATTTTCGTTAAGAGGAAGCTAAAAATGTGTATACTCTTTGTATACCTTATATTGTAGGTAATAGGCATTAAAATCGCTTGACAAACGGAGTCTAGAAACGTTCGATTTCAAGCACAAAACTGGTTTTTATTTATTTTGTAAATAATTTTATAAGAAAGCAAAAAAGTTAATCAAGTGAAACTGTCACAGATAATCTTAACTATAATACTGTATTTTTTAAAGTTGTTTCCTTTATGCGTTCATACATTTCTATTGAAAAAATGTTTTTTTTTTAGTAGTTTACATTTATATTTTTTTATTGAATAATTTATTTTTTTATTTGTATTCTACTCAAGCGAAGCGATAGTAAAACCTTCAATTTATCTTAAGCATATTTTTTGGTATTCATAATGTACACCAATTCGTTATAAATATTAATCAAATTAGTGATTTGGCACTAAGCTTCGCCTTAACGCATTTCCCATGAGATGGCAGAGGGTATGATAGTGAGAAAAAGAATGGCAGCACAAATACTTGATTTTTTTTGTAATTTTTTTTCACTTATTTTCAGCTCGTCTCAAAAGGAAGGCACTCACCTTGAAGGAGATCGAGAAACTTCGCGATTCCACTCCGTCGTTGAACCAGGGCTCCTCGCAGATGTTCAGGAACATGCGTGATAAAGGTTGCTTTCTTTTCAAATTTATTTGATCATCTATATTGCTTATTGTTTTTTTTTTATTTTTTACACGTCCCAATTGACAACAATGAGCCTAACTGTTTACATATAGAAATAAAGAGTATCTAATCAATATAATTGTTTAAAATAATTATCAAACGCTTTTAAATTCATTTTTATATGTGCGTTGTAACGAATAGCTATTGACTTTAATTGTATTCAAGTAATTATATTTTCATATTTTCAGCAAGTAAAAAAGACAAGTTTTTTCGAAATTTCCGACGTTTTAAGATAGTTTTCAGGTAAAAGTTGAATTCTTCTGTAGAAAAATATTTTTGTATTGGAAAAGATAGTGGAATTTCGAAAAAAAAACTTAACTTTTTTACTTCTATCATCATGTAGAATCACCTCCCGAAGTTAGCGCTTGGGTACCCTGTACATAGAGAGTATTGGCATGTACCCGAAAGATTTTTCTGATGATATTTGGCGTTCAAAATGATTATGTAATTTTGTGGTCGATGATATTTTTTTTCAATTAAAAACAAAAACAAAATATTTTTTTATCACTCTTCGCCACTGATCACACTGCCACACGTCGCAACGGATCACATGATATCTACTCTGTCTTGTCTGTGCATTGCTGCTGGAACGAGACAGAGTGGGTATCACGTGACTAGGCAGGTATGTTAATTGAAAAAAATATCAGACAGCAAAACAACATCTACATTTTTTTTACTCCAAGTATGCTCAGAATCACTGGTTAAAATCCTTCGAGTACCTACTGATACAACCCGTATTGTACTCATAGGGAGAGGTTATATGAGACGTTATTGTTCTAGTATCTTCTGTCTCTTTCGTTTTCATATGAGACACGTGAGAAGGAAGAGAACGATCATCAATGATTTATGTATGACCTCTCTCTGGGACTATTTTAGCGCCGTTTAATGGAGAATATAGGTTGTTACTTAAAATTAAAATTAAATTTATTCTATTATATGTAAGTAAAAACCCACATAAAATTAAGATTTTTTTTAATTAATTTCTTCATATATTTTTTTATTGTTTCAGGAATCATTTCCTACACCGAATACCTTTTCCTGCTCTCCATTTTGACAAGTAAGTAAACTCCTCAAATTCTGTGCTATCTTATTTCTGTTAAGTTGGAATCATACCTTTTCCTGAATTACTAGCATCACATTTCCCATCGCTGGCCTATATATTGGAAAATATAAAAAATGATTTTATTCCCAAAAAACTGTTATTATAACATTTAATTAAGTTCTTCCTGAAGGCTTATAATGCTAATATAAAGTAATCTCTTCGGTAGCCAGCAATCTTACATCCTTGCCACATGCCTTATGCCAAGCGGAGTATTCCAGTTCAATGAATTATATTATTAACTGTTCGAAAGTCAGTTGGCATGGCTCGAGGTTTTGCCTTGTCCACCAGACATCATTTTCGGCATGGCTTTTAGAATATTCTTCTCAATAGACTTCCGTTATTCTTCGTGAGGGCCTAGCACTCTTACTTTAGCCTGTATCAAGAGGAGTCTCAATATGCAAAGCTTCATTGACCATAGTAGCATCTGTTGTCTGGGGTGATATTTTGTTGTTAATTTCTATACTAGTTTTGCAGTGTAATAAGAGGTTCATGGTTAAAAAAATTCAATGCCATATAGTCCAAGAGTTCCCAAACAGTTGATCGCATAGCAAATTTTGGCAATTTTTTTCTATAATTTAAATTTGCAATAATGGATAAAAAAAAATTATATACTGGTCGTAATACAAATTGTTTTGCTAGATTCGTGCTTAACTGTGAAGCGGCTTAGCGGTCAAAGTTTTGAGGCGCCTAAAAAAAGTGACTGCAAAAATTGTTCTAAGGTTCTTGTTAGAAGTCGATCCACAAGAAAACTTGTACAATAAAAGGTTGGGAATACTTGCCATAGTCCATATTTATGTTTTAATTACTGCAACTTTTTCTGGACCATACAATGACTTCACACATGGCCCCGACTTTGTAGACATTAAACTAATACCGATGGTGTTGTAATTTGAGATCTAATGTTTTTTTTTCAAAAATTTTAGTTGATAATTGAATTCTTTTGAACTTTTTTTTTCAGAGCCGCAGTCTGGATTTCGAATCGCCTTCAACATGTTCGATACAGATGGAAACCAGCGTGTCGACAAAAACGAATTTCTCGTGGTGAGTATTATTATATACTTCTCTTCTATTTACTTCTATTGAATAGTTTCTTTAAACTAAGGCATCACCCTGCAAATACGTATTTTTTCGAAAATGGCTTTTAAAAACCACAATTTTACGAGCACTTGAATTTATTTTTTAAGTGTTTTTGTTTTATTCTTAAAATGAATATGAATATTTAACTACATGATGCGAAACATTTAGATTTTATGTTCATCTTTTATGCTATTTATCCACGTCAATTAAATTTATTGCTCTAGGTGTTAATGTATTAAACTTAAATATACTGTTTTCTTCCTGTGATAAATTTACATGATCATAATGGTTAATTTTATGTAATGTACCTACCAAAACTAAGTGATTAGCTTAGAAAATATTGGAACATTTCCAAAAAATTCAACATTCACTTTTTTTATTACTGAAAAAAAATATATCGTGTAAAATATCAAATATCTCATAAAAATTTGTAATGTGTATTTCTCGAACATTTTTTTTTTAAATCCACTGAATGTGGCTGTAAGACTTTTTTACAGTGGAACATTTTATAGAAGACCAAAGGACATGTATCAGCTCTTTTAATACTCTGTAATAATTTTTATAAATGTTTGTTTTTATTTCCCTCTGTGATTGTGACTTATAGATAACTCGTCTGATGGGAGGTTCGGTGAAGAGAAGGGATGATTTAGATAAGGATAGTGTGGACTCCGTGAGTGGAATGAAAAAAAAAACAATCTTTTTACTCCGAGCATCAATGTTGTCATGTTAATAATTCTGTGTTATGTGTTCTACTAAACTCTGAAAATGCCGATCGCATACCAAAGGCTTACCTTCAAACATCTCTGCCTTACCCTAGTGTGAATAACAACTGCTTATTAAATGTGCGAAATTTTTCCATTTTAAGGATTTGTGAAAATCAGGGTGTAATATTGCATAACATATTGATTTGTACCCTAGAATCAAACAGTATTTCAAAGATTTTCTTTTTCAGATAAAACTCAATTATGTTGTCTCTCTTTCTGAATGATACGCAGCCTTTAACAGCAGAGGCGGCTCGTGACAGAATTTGCCAGCAGTGCATTTCACAAATAATGGTAACATGTAAAATAGGAAAATAAAGTGATTTAAAGGGAACTACATACCCAGTACAAATAATTCATTTGTAGAGAAAATCTATTCGTCGCTCTTTCATTTGAGAAAATTCTTCAATTACAAGATTATTAAAGTCTGGTATAGACAAGATCAAACTTTTTTCGATGCTCATCATTGATAAAGCATTGAGACGATCTTGGGACATAGTATTCCTCAGAAATGTTTTTACACGTTTCAACGTAGAAAAACACCTTTCGCACTCGATAGTTGTCATCGGAATAGTACAAATTATTTTTAACAGTTTCACTATTTCACTAAAACACTCCACCAAGTTACTCTTGTAAAATAATTGTAAAATTGATATTGCTCCGTCAGCATTCGCGAAATCATCTCTAGTTTGTTGGGATTAAATGAACTTCGGTTACTTTTGATAAAATCAATGTTAACCGCAATGTTTTCATTAGCACTCATTTTTAAAAAGCTTTTAGCAGAGCAAAACTCGTAAAAACCGTTAAAACTGTCGCGTCAATCGCCAATAATGAATACTGTCAAGTTTGCAGATATGTAGATCGCGCCGGTAACGCTAGAATATTATAACATTGTTAATTAGTTCGAAATCTGTCAATCCTAACTAATGCATTCCAAACGTTTTACGCATGTTTAAGGTTTTTGATATATATCAGGATGTTTCGGCGCATGCGCCGATAATGCACAGACCAGCTTCTATCTCCACTGCTCTAACACATCAACAGCCGTTATGGGTCTCTACCTGTCTCGTTCATTTCACGGTTCCGACCTCTAGAGACAGTGCCTATAGAAGGTACATGGCATGTCTCGGGCAAAGCCGAAAATGCACGGGTTGATATATTACACTGTTTTTCGCATGCGCGGGAGTCTAGTACAAACTTTGATTGGTAAGAAGATTATAATGATCTGGCGTGAATTCTTGGTGAGTGGATATACGAATTTACATTTCTAACGTATATCGATGTTTGGCAGTGCAGTGCACAAATGCACTAAGGCAGGGACCGCCTCTGTTTAACAGTCCTCCATACTACTGACTAAATTCTTATGAAATCGACGATCTAATCTGTACAAAAATAAGAAATGCTTATCCGCTACCCCAAAAAATGCATTTTCCTCTAAATACCTTACAATTATATATTGGATTACAGGCATTTTCATATGCATTTGAGTCTTTTTGGTCATTAGTGCATATTGAAGTCTTTTTTGCTAATTAGTACATATTATTTAAACTTTTTCCATCATTAATGCCTATTTTAGGTACTAAATTATTCAAAATACAGGGTGTCCGGAAACTCGTAGTACAAGCGGGAAACTGGTGAATCTACATCACATTTGGAGTCGATTTTGAAGTATATTTTTTTTTGATTTGAGCTTTCGTTATCGAGTAAATCGAGTTTGAAGTTTTTTTTTTTTTTTTTTTTTTAATCAAATTCTTATAAAATATTACTGAAGATCAAAGTACCCAACTAATTAAAACTATTTGAAAGTAAAACAAATGAAGAAACTCGGATTTGAAGCATTATTTTGAAATCACCCTTCATTTAACCCGGTGTAATCATAAAATATTTCTGCTCTGCAGGGTTAAAACATCTGTTGTTCAACCCTAAACACCAGAAAAAACTTTAACCCTAAAATAGCCGAAAAATATTTTTTTTTGGTTTTTTTTTTTTTTGTGAAAATGCTCAAATCAAAAAACTTTATGTTTTTTTGGGTTCCCCATGTGGTGTAGATTCTCCAGTTTCCCGCTTGTACTACGAGTTTCCGGACACCGTGTATAAGCTGTTCAAATTAAAATTAATTTATATTCTTGTATGTTGATAGTACCGATTTAGTAGGAACGTTGTAATGTTGTAAATAAAAATAGAAGATTGAAATATTTTTGAGAAATCTGTTGCAAAAGATAATTCCTGGTTTTTCAGGTGCATATTTTTTTTGATATGCATATTTTGTCACTGTTAGTGCATATAATCCAATGTCTACTTATATTGAACAACTTAATTCAGTCAGCTCTCTAAGGTGGCCGGGAAACATTCAGATTTTCACTGTAAGGTATTTTAATTAGAAATAAAAACATAGGGATGGATGGGTAAATAAATTTGTTGGGGTAGCAGTGTTTAATATAGATTTCTATGCCATTTATAGCTTAGATCTTCATTTAAATATCAGTTTTCGTGATAATTTAAAAACAATTATTTGGTCAATAGTTTGGAGTTATGTCAACCAATATTTGAGCATTTTTGATTTTGTGTTAATAAAGCAATCCCATTTTATTTACCCGTAGAGTATAGAAGAACGCAAAAAATGCTGTCATGTCTCGTGATCCAAAAGTATGCCCAATCGGATCTTTAATTTCCAATGCAGAACTGTTTCATCATCCATAATTCAAATGGGTGGTAGCAGAAGTCGGGGAAGCCCCAAGGAAGACATGGCACGATCAAGTGAATCAGATGCTCGAGTCGGTCCATATCAAGAGTCAGAATAATAGAAGAGTATGTATGAGACCATGTATGAATGTGAATGAGGCAAGAAGTATGTGCCAAGACCAAGGTGTTTGGCGGTCCGTCCTCTCCGCCTACCCCTGCGGGGAAACGGCGTGATGGTTAGTTAGTTAGTTAGTTACATTCATATTGTTTAATTATTACCACGGAGGTCATAAGCAGTACATTGTTAACCATGAACGGAGAAGATGCTTGCATAACTACGTTTCAAAGATGTAAATAAAAAGTGTAGTCATATCTACTGATAATAAAAATAGCACAAAGCTCTAAATGAAGCTTGTTTGCTTTACATGGTGACTTTATCCAAGTTAATTTCATCGAAAATGTTAGTAAATTGCGACAAAAATACACAGGATACCAAACAGCCATTTGTCAAATATTTAAAAAAAACAATTTCCTGAAATTTTAAATTGCTTACTGAGTAATTTGGATGTATGATTTAGTATAGTTTAATTCTAGGGTACAACGGTGTATTCTAGGAATTCACAATTTAAAATATGATTGGATAGAACGTGTTTTATAGCCATAGGCATAATTACATTCCTGTCCAATATTTTTAACCCTAGATTCATAACCTTATCTAAGAGGAACATTCATTATTCATAAACATTCATCTCACAGACGACTAAATTTAAGTGACGAGTTTTGGGGTACTTGTAAATAAAATAAATAAATTAAGTATGGCACTCTTTAATATGTTTAATTAGGTAACAAAAAAAATAATAAACGAGTTAAAATTAAATTTCATCTGTACATTCCACACACATGAGGCCGCGATGGTCCATGCACATATACTTTTTGCATTGCTTGCATTGGAACCTTGTCATATGCCGTTTTTTATAATCACAATAATCACAAACCTTTTTTTGAGTACCACTTGGACCAGGTGTGGCAATGGTAGGCATTTCATCTAAAACTTCGGCGATTTTCCTTTTTAGGCATCTCTTCAAAGTTGGCATTTCGTGTCTTACGTAACCATGTCGTTATCACTGTCGGAATCTGTCGGCACCATTTCATCTAATTCCACATGATCTTCGACATCACTGATTTCTACATCCTTTTGCTGACTGGTAAAATCATCATCATCAGAATCAGATAAACGATTCAAATAGTCATCAATTTGCCGTTCATCCATTCTAAAATAAAATAAAAAGATTTGATGTAAAAATACACAATAATACATTTTGAACGATAAAATAAGATGTAACTATAAATAATAACTCATATAGAATAATATCATGTACTTACTTTTACTCTGTATAACCAGAACTCATCAAAAACAATGTTTTCAAAATAACTTGCAGTCTCGTCAAAAGTTACACTATTCATAAACATTCGTCTCTCAGACGTTCAAAGGTCTATAACTTGTCCACAAGACTTCACTGCGAGGCAAACGCACCCGCGTTACTAATGAACAAGCGATCTAGGAAGGTACTTGAGAGGTCATCATTCTATCTCCTTCACTCGAGACACTAGAAACAAATTTACGTTTTGCGCGGTCTGTGGGACGAATGGTTATGAATCTAGGGTTAAAGTGCAACAGTCAATCATTCAACTTTATTTCTTAAAGTTAAATTTTCATATAGAGCAGTTTAACTGAAAGGAGCGCTAAGAATATGGCGCGGAAGTGAATGATAGAAGAAGTTGGGGTCGGCCGAAAAAGACATGACACCACCAAGTAATACTTGAGTCTGCTTATGTTAAAGAGTCAATATAACAGGAGAGGGTTTTACCCAGATGCCTACAGTGGAAATCCTTAATAGGCATAAATTATTTTAAAAAGACTTTGTATCAGTTCAATAACTATCTCCGGAGAACCAAATTAAAAAAAAAATTATAGTTGTTTTGTTAAAATTAAAATATATCCAATTCATGTCCGGGGGTAAAGTGCGCTGGCTTCGAAGGGTGGTTCTACAAATTTTAGATGTAAAAAATTAAATAACTTTTTCGAAATTCCGATGTTTTGAGGTAGTTTTTAGGTTATAAAGTAGAATCGTTTGTATGGAAAAATAAACATTGGAATTTCGAAAAAAGTTATCAATATTTTTTATTTCTACCTTCAGAATCACCTCCCAAAGTTAGCGCACTTTACCCAGGGACACCTGTGTTTATGAAAATAGTCCTCAGGTTGTTTTTATTTTTATTTTATTTAACTCCAACTAAAAACGTATAATAGGTTTCTAGTTTTGGTGTATGTAATTAAAAAGAACAACAAAAAAATAGCCTAAACACCTTCTTTCATATGTTAAAACATGACATGAACAAAATTTGTTAAATTTTCCATATACATATTCAATTGAACAAAATAGCTATTACAATGCTTTATTTTGCTTCTCCGGAGGCAGAAAAAGATTCTCCTCATTGTTATTAAACTAATACAAAGTGTTTTTAAACTAATTTGTGCGTAAAGATGGCCAGTATATGTGGATTTACCCAGAGGATTATGTATGACGTCTCATTGTGAATAAATGTGAATGAAGCAAGGAACATTTGCCGAAACAGAGTTCTGTGGCTGTGCATTCTCTCTCCCTGTCACCGTTCATCAAACGCTGCACTTAATTTTCTTGTATTTTTTATTTATTTGCAGTTACACCCTGATTTATTAAAATGCTAATATTTACAAGTATGAATAAAGTCTTGCTCTATTACAGATGCTCTTAACTGTTGTCAAAAAATTGCTTCATCATTTAATTAATATGTTATATGCAGCATATTTCTTATGACATAATCTCTTCAGTGAGTTTTAGTGAGACATCTCCGAAACTAATGACTATAAATTCTTCTTCAATTCTTGCTTAATGTGCTAATAGTAGTGAATAATTTTGAACATAATTATTAGATTTACATTCCATCTCAAATACCAACATGACAGGTGCCAATAATAATTAATAATAATAGTTATAAATAATAGTTTTTGGTTTTGATGTGTTTAGATTACCATTTTTCTTTACTAGTGCAAACTAACTGTTATTACCTAACCACACAACTATTAAATATTTAGAATATTTTTTATAATACTGTACAGACAAAAGTGTTATGATTAATTTCTTATATTTCCAGAGTGGTTTATGCATTTAACTCAAAACGTTGGGTAACAATACCCACGTTGGCCAAAATTATATAATATGTTTAATTGAGTTTGTTAATTTTGATGAACCTTACAAAAACTCGACAGCTGTGATAAGGAACATTGAAAAATAACTAAATAGATTACAAAGTCATAAGTACGAAACTGATTTTGTGGCACCAAGAAAGTTTAAAAATTGTATATAGTAGTTATATACTGGAATTACCTATGAAATTGATTTGTTTCTTTTAATAATTTATTTAAACTTAAGGTTAACGTAACATATTTTTTGATCTAAGCCTTCATAGATTGTGTTCATTTAATTATTTTATGAAAATAAAATTTTTCAAGTTATGCTTTAAAATATAAAGACAAATTATTTGTTCGCGTCTGTACGTACCCAATATGAATAAATAGTTGGGTCCATACAAAAATTCAATCCAACTAGGAAGGATTCCCGTTTCAGAATAGTCAAATTTACAAGTTTCAAGTTATCCTAGACGAATACAGGATTTAAGACTAGCTAAAATAAGTATGTTAAAACGAAGATACATAAAAAAAATACATAAAAAAGATACATAAATATAAATAGAGGCGTTCGATTCAATCCAATATTGTATTTGTATGCCTTACTTGAAAGAATTGAGTTTTTGTACGGACAAAACTTTTTTTTTTTTTCAATTTGGGAGGCGGGTATGGGTACCGCCGCCCCGGGAACCATTCATTGGATAACCAACAGCTATGCCATAGGTTACGTTTGGTGACTTAGCAGGGGTGCCAGGGTTCATAGGGTGAGGATTGTCTAGGACTTGGCGGCGGATGCGTCAGCCCACCTACTCTGTGGCGGGCCGGATTTGGGGAGACTGGTTGAGGGAGATCCTTTTACCTATCCAACAGAACTCTCTCGTCCCATCGCCTTACACTGCAGTGGGAGGGATGAATTCAACCGTCACTCCTGGACACATTGACCCCCCCGTTACCTACCCACCCCTCATACCTTTTTCCTTTCCAGATTCTCCTCTCCTTCTTTTCCTTAAAAAACCCCTCCGTCCCCGAAGATGACTTAGGCCCTGAGGGAAATTATTTTTCTCAGGACCTCTTGTGTGGGGCTAATGTTAAAAAACAAAAACATTTTCATAATGCGTATGTACAGGCGCAAACAAATAATTTGTTTTAATATTGTAAAGCATAGCTTGCTTTTTTCCATAAATAATTGAATTAGTGCCATCTATGAAAGAACAAATTATGAATTCTTTTAAATATACCCTTAGAGACCCATTGCATTGCAATAAATCTGAAATTCTTTTTGTTGAGCTTGCTGCAGAAAATCTTATTCACAAACTTTTTTGTTGGGTTAATTAGTTTTACGCAAGAATGCAGTAAATTGATTAAAAAAATAATAGTTGGTGACTTTTTGTAGCAAGCCAACAATTAAATAAACAAGAAAACTTTCAAATATCTGTACCAAGCCAAATTAACAACATGATATTATAAAAAATAAATGTAACAAATGATGTATTTATCCACCAGCTACTGAAGCTTGTGTGCACAAGCGCTCAGGCCAAGATCCGCGCCAGGGAGCTCTTGCCCCCAGAGCCCCCGAAACAACCTTCGACAGTAAGTGCCCCCAAGTGGTAACCATCTGTGTCCCTAGCGGAGCCCTGTGTTCTAGTGTCTAGCCGTGTTTGTGTTTTCACCCTAACGGTTTTCCCATGTTGCGGGTTAGTGTGACTTTAATACCCGCTGCTGCTTCTGGAAGATCTTCCCAAATGTTTGGTTTTTTGTGCTCAACTACTAAAATTATTTAGTACTCTTTATTCACTGTGTTTATATTTCGGTATTTTGTTTCATCATTTGTTTTGAGACCTGTATTCACCTACTTTGTGTTAAGTTTTATTTGTGTGTAATATTATGAAGATTTATGGAGATTTTACTTGAAGAAACAAAATTGTTACTTGGTGGATATGTTACTTAATCCCTCAGGCCTCTGGCATATTGACCGTTACATTTCCTAAAGACGTTGTCAGAAGGTCGGAGAATTTGTGTGTATTTCCGCTTTGCAATAAAATCCAAATAAATGGAATATTTACGTATTCGGAAAATAAAAATGTTTTTAAAAGTTCTTATAAATTCGTTGCATTGTATTTTGTTTTAAAAGTTTATTTTTATTTTATTAGTATTTTTTTATACTACCCACGCACAGCCAGTGCCTTTATGGGTTCCCTTAACTTATTTATTTATAGGGTGGAGACAGTTTACATAATATTTATATGTTTACATTACTATATTATAGTTCCCGTGAGCACTTAGGCCACAGGACCATTGTGCCATCTCCCATTTTACCTCATTCCTTTAATAGTCACCCAGTCCCTTTTATAAAGTTCACCAGGCTTTTCATTCTATATGTGGCCATGTCCTCTGGTTCCACAATGTGTCTTCGCAGGTCTCATCTCTTCTCTCCACTCCTCCTTGGTTCCCTGAAGGTCCCACGATGGACGAGAGATTTATCGAATGGTTCAATTTTCATCCTACAAGTATCTAGGGAAATAGAAGGTCCTCTCCAACAGAGTCCCGAGTGCTGGGGTAAGATCTAAATACTACTAGATGCGACTCTGTTTCTCGGAGGCATCATTCGTGACACTGTTCCCCAGGTCATTCAGCCTGAGCACGGTAGCTCACAGTAGTGTATAATAATAATAATTAGATAACTTATATAGCGCCGTTTTTGTGAAAAATCACCTCAAGGATGCTGTACAATTTATTGACTTATGAAACTTATGTGTATTTAGGCAAATGTATTTAAACATTATTGTCATTCCACTTTTTTGTTGTTTCATATAAAAATAATTAGTAAAAAAATTCAAAGTTTCATAAATTTTTCTCTAATTACGTTCGGAACCCTTGGTTTCACATCATTTTCAAGGTATACATTTAAATTCTTCTGTGTTTAACTTCTATATTTGAATATAGTAACGTAACTTTACCTTTTTTTGTTGTTTTATGTTAAAATAATTAATAAAAAAATTGGCAAACCTTGACTGGATTGTTTGGTTTATAGAATAATATTTGAAGTTATACTGGAGTGTATATGGTAAACGTTTAAATGCAAATCTAAATCTGTTTATATTATTATGTGTGATCATAATAGAAGAGGAGATAGAATGAGTTTTATGAGGATGTGTCATTTGGTGACAGATATAGCACTATGTGACACGAGTGGTTAATATTATATTGTTGCTTGTTGACATTAGATACCCAACTCTTTGCGGGTTGATATTACCCTAACGTTATAAATATATCATATTATTAGCAATTTCAAGCCTTTCTCTATTCTATCCTTTTTCCTCCAGTGCTTCAGTTTCTGCCAAAACTGTATGTTCTTGAGTTATCATTTTTTTTTAAAATTACCTGCTCTCTGATTTCCACTACATGCTGAACTTGACATTAACTCGGCCATTGAATTTCTAGTTTATTTTCAGAATTTATCTTGATTTATTTTGCTTTTCAGATCTTCTCTGCAATTTATTACCAGATCAACAATCATATCCTGTTGCTATCAATGTTGTTTTAATAAGCTGTGGTTTTACTGTATGTGTTTTGTGATAGTAGAACTTATAATAAGAGTGCATTAGAATAATATGTCTGTCTACTCGCTGAAGCTTGCTATAATAATAAAACTAAGATTTTTCTGTGCGAACTTGATTAATATACACTGCCAAAATTAGCAACATAAGCGCTGAAGTTTTGATACATCAAAGTGGACAATTTATTTTAAACTAGCTGTACCCTGCCACGCATTGCTGTGGCTCAGTTTGTCTTTGCAGATAGAGAAACAATGTTTTTTTTTTATTTAAAAATATATTTCTTTTATATAAAAACATAAATATGTTATACTAAAAAAACTTTTTTTTTACGGTGAATACCTCACAAGAGTCCCAACTGCTCCCGTCTGGAGCCAGTGAGACTATGGCATCTCTAATTGGGGGATGTTGTGAGGCTGAAGGTAAGTGGGGAAGGGAAAGAGGAAGGTGGGGAAGTACCTGGCTATTCAGATCTAGTCACTAAACACGGCTAAAGCCATTTGGAGCAACGTTTCAATTCTGAATGGTGGTCTTACACCAGGGCGATACTGGTAGTATCTTCCACTCTGGAACGTGCCGCAAATATACTATATATTATTTTAATTAATTAATTGTGAAATAACACAAATTAATCAAATAAAATTTATTTGCGCACGCCGGGTTCGAACCCGCGACCTTAAAAATATAATAAATATACTAATTACAATAAAAATGTTTTCTTTTTAACGTAACTACCCAATTCAATAGAGAATAACGTTTCTCGTGTTTGAGTTGGGGAGTAGTGCCACTACAATATACATTGGGTAAAGAAAAGAAAGAAAGTTTTTATTTTTAAAGTAAAAAATAAACACAATGTATATACCTAGCATGATAACAAAAGTATAGATAATGAAAATAGACTAAAATAGCAGTTACCAAATTAGATACACAGTAAATGTAAATAAATTTAAGAATATATTTATTTACATTTAACATTAATTTTGTGTTGCTTTTACGTCCAAAAGATGGCGTATATTTAAAAAAAGCATGTTTTTACCTGCCACAGGTGATATCTATATAATATAGGTATATAAAAACACATGCGTATTTGAATGCAACGTTGTATCAAAATTTCAAAGAAATCGGTGAAGAACATTTTTGTTTATATAGATTAACATAAAGTTTTTTAATAACTTCTCTTTTTGAGAATCTGAATCCATATAAAAAACATACCAAACCAAGTCATACATACATGCAAACCTCTTCAGATTGCTGAAAGAGTTTAAATAATATTATATTGAATGTTCAAAGCCAAAGGGCGTAGGTGAGAAATTGCTACATTGCAAGAAAGCGAAAATGATTACAAAATATTGTGTAGATGAGAATAACTGTCTTTTTCCTACTAATTAAATTATTATTCTTCTTTTACTTTCCTGAAAAAAAGCAATGTATCGGTTACTACCTTTTGGCTTGAAACAGTCGATATGTTTTATGTAGATGTTGCATGTCATGCTTAAAATTTGCTTAGCATTAAAACATACTTATTATTACTAAATTGCATGACCTAACTTGATTCCAGATGGAAAAAATCTTCAGCTACGCCTGGAAGGGAAAAAGGGGCATAAGCAGCGAGGATCCCACCAATCCCAAGAACCCAGAGGACCCTACGGAACCAGGCAAGGAGGCGCCCAAGGAAGGAGCCAAGGAGCCGCCCAAGGGGGCGCAGTCCCCCACAGAGGCCTACGTGGATGATGAGCAGGGCCTGCAGCGGAGGCACAGTGTGGACACCCTCCTCACCGTGCATTTCTTCGGGAAGAAGGGGACTAACGAACTGAAGTACGAGGGCTTCAGGAGGTTCATGGAGAACTTGCAGACGGAGGTGTTAGAACTGGAGTTCCACGAATTTTCTAAAGGTATTTTATTTACAAAAGAAGAGTTTTCTAATTAATTCTGATTCTGACAAATTCTCCATTTTGCTAAAGGTAAAATGATCTAATTTTTACCTCCACGACTTCAGATGAATTTATTTTATTTGCTGATACATATTAACAAACATACTAATTTCAGTTTTCTGTGTGTCCTGCGTAACTCTGGTTCAATGAACTGGAATTTGATTTGTATTTAACTGTCATTTTGAAAATTGGAACTGATTGTGTGGAGAATTTAGACAAGCAATAATTTACCAACCAATAATACAGGATGCAGTGCGGGAAATTCCTTATTTGAAAAAATCATAAAACAAAAAGTATTGTAGATATCATTTTGTTTTCTTTTTCCTTTACATAGAGGTATATTTAAAGTTTTTTAAATTACTTCTTGATAGTGGCCTTCGTTCTGGTCAATACATTTGGAGAGTCGAAATCGGAAGTTTCGGTCCACTTTGTCCAGCATGTCTGTATCTGTGTTGGCAATAACAGCACAAATATTGTTCTTCAGCTCACCCGAGTCTCAAGATGATAGGTATACACCAATGAATAGACATCCCCATAAAAATAGCTGGCCACTGAAGATCGGCCCTCAAAGAGATGAGACGTTCGGGGAAGTGTTTGCGCAAGAGAGTCATTAGACTGCGCCCTTTCAAATGCGCACACTCCCACTCTCACTAATGGCTGCTGTGTGGCGGGCGTTTCAAATAAGGAAGTTCTCGCGCCGCACCCAAGAAGTAATCAAAAAATGTACCTCTATGTAAAGGAAAAAGAATAAAAATGATTTCACCAATACTTTTTTTTTCCAGACTATCCTGTGATTTTTCACAGGTCTGAACTAGTGGGTAGGTACTATATAAAATCTTAGATTCTGTTGAAAGAATACCAGATGACAGGACTTTCGGGTTCGGATTTATCATAGTAAAATCCTCCTCCTGAGTGTTCAAAAAATATCCTTTTTTCTAATCACACAATAGTAACATTATGTAGTTTATAATAATTACTATATTGGAATAAAATAAAAATTATTAGAAGAATACAACATGTGTTTTGCAATTAGTTCTGAGTAATAACATATATTTAATGACTTACGGCATGCCATGGTACTGCTACCGCAATCAACCGTTGCCAAATGGGTAGCAAAATTCATATTGGGTGACACACGAAGCTACATCCCGATAGCTCTCAATACGTATCTCACTACACTGTGTAAAACCAATAGGAAGCTAAATATGTTCATATCCTTTAACATTTAAACAACAATCTGTTTGCACAGGTCAGATAACCATCTCCGAAGTGGACTTTGCCAAGATCCTTCTGCGCTACACTTACCTGGATACGGATGAATACGACATGTATCTAGACCGTCTGCTGTCAACCGTAAAGCAGGAGATCGGCATCACATTCGACGAGTTCAAGATCTTCTGTCAGTTCCTCAACAACCTCGAGGACTTCACCATTGCCATGAGGATGTATACCCTTGCTGACCGTCCTATATCTAAAGGTATAAATAATAATTAGTAGACGCTCATGTCCACAAATTATTTTTCTAATTTTCTCTTATTCAATAAATCAAAACCAAAGTTTCCTCTGAAATCGTAAGATTTCTAAGTAGGTACATAAATACCTAAGAATTACCAATAATTTTTTTATAAATATTAATTCACCTTCAAAAAAATATCAGTATTTTTTTTTATTATAATTTTTACAAAGACAATTTCTTAGTTAAAATAATTTTCAAAGTTTGCACTTTTCAAAGTCGGCTAAAACAATCAAAATTTAGACAGAGTATGCATGGCTCACTTAACAGTAAAGTCAATCCCACTCAGGTCAGTATAAAATCAACAACTGCCAGCTTAAATATTTAGCAAGATTTTCAAAAACTGTTAATTCTTTTAAAATAATTTGTATACGCAGTAGACGCAACTAAGCATAAATTTGCCTGCATTCTAATGTACGCGGCCTACCGACCCGTGAGATAGCGGTGAAGTTTTTCCAGAACCCGCTGACCAATCACAGAGCGTTTAAGTCTCTTATAATTTTAATAGGTTTTTAAATGACGATTTATTAATTCTACTAATATAATTATATAATTCTTCAGGCGGGTAGGTAATATAGTATTGATTATTCTTATTTGACAGCTCATAGTTAGGAACCATGATCTTGCAAACTCTGGCGGAATTAAAAGGTAGTATTCCACAAGGTTACCATCTTTAACCAGAACCGTAACATAACAAGCAAGTTTACAGATAGATGAAATGCCAAATGATTGAGTTAAAACAGGACTTTGCTACTCTCAGTCAATAATAACAATTGGATAATTGAATCCTATAATTTCTATCCGATTTTTTGACAAAATGATCTGAGTATGACATCTTGTTCACATTTTTGCGAGCAACAAGAGGAGCCTAAAATTGAGTTTCAAAACCCTCCTTATCGCGACCAAAAACCATGTTTAAACTGCGAGTGAGAAACCAAATCCGCTATATCATACAGAAAGTTACTATCAAAACCCGCTATATCGGATTCAACGAATCACAAGCAGTTATTTTGCCAAAATACAATATGGCCGCCGCTCTGACGCCACGCTCGTGTGTCAAAATGATCTACGCGTGAGTTTCTAAACCCGCCATGTCGGCTCAGTTGACTTTCAAAATCACGAAGTGAGTATCAAAATCCGCTATATCCATTTTATTTATCGAAATAACTTAATTATTGCTAGACATATATAGAAAAATAAATGCTTTTCGAAATTTTATTACTCCAATTCATTATATAAAAAATTGTAATGCATTTACTTATGTACGCTAGAGATGTGACAGTTTTTTGCGGTTTTCTCCAAATCAATGAAAGTTGATATAGCGGGTATAGAAATTACACGACTCAATTTGTAAAGTGATATTTTTGTAAAAAATCACCTCAAGGATGCTGTACAAGTATTACTTGCTAGGCTTTTATCGTATTATAATACACAAATATGTTATTTTTATTCATTCAAACCTCCGAAGCTTGTGGTATGTTATTGTTCCTACTTATTGTTTTCTGGTGATATATTTTTCTTCTCGCCAGGACTATGAAAATTTCCATATATACTGACTGAAACGGATTGAAAATATGTTGTATTGTAAATTTTTTCAGGTGAGTTCCAGCGCGCTGTGATGATCTGCACTGGCGTGGAGCAGTCAGAGCACCTCGTAAGCACCGTGTTTGCTATCTTCGACTCCGACGGAGACGGGCTCCTCAGCTACAAGGAGTTCATTGCCATCATGAAGGACCGCCTGCACCGAGGATTCAAGGTATGTGCATATTGCCAGTTTCGTTATAATTCAAGGAATACAAAGTGCTGCTAAATAATGGAATACAATTGCACGATGATGTCGCTTCTCACCTTGCGTATCTCTAGAAAGCCCGCAAATCCTTCTGGTTGGAAGGAAAGACTCGTACAGTCAGCTCTCACTCCTGAAGACTATTGGAAACTGAATAAGAGATAGCCTGGCTTCTCACTACCCTTTTTACTATGGTCCTCCAATAAACATATTCCTGAGTACCTAGTACTTGCTGGCTCAGGAAGTTGATCTCCAGCTTTGCCCCCACTGTACAATAGAAGGAATCAGTTTAGATCCAATTCCTCGTCAGAATAGCCAACTTTTCCCAACTTTCTGCTTTCATTTCATCAGCCTCTTCTCCACTCATTCCTTTGCCTCATAAAGTTACCCCTTGGATATGTCGAAGTACTACTGGTTCAGAGTAGATGAAGCCAGGAGAGATTGTGATTACCTGTGCAAAACAAATTTTTCATTAATCGGTTGAAACCTGTTCTGCCATCTTAACCACTCAGAACATAAGAACGTCAAAAGACGTAAATATGATAATAGCGGTCAAGACATTAGAACGTCTTTTCACGTAAACGTGCGAGATTTTACAAAAATTGATTTATTTCCATCACTAGTATACGGATTCCCATGATTTAAAAAACAGAGTATCGATAATGAATAACGCTACGCGTCTGTATTCAAGAATATCTATGGAACGTAGAGGTGCATTATCTAAGCCGATTGAAACTGTCAAGATGTTCGTTAATAATTTATTGCGTTTCTAAATAATTTATTAAAAATATTTTAGTTTGGACGGTTAATATTTTGAGGTGACTAATAGTTTTTAAATATATTTCTTCAATATATAAAGTGTTATTTCTTTATGCTACTCAGAAAAAAGTACATTTTTCAAGGCTTTGAAATAATGGTAAGCGATTTTTACATATTTTGACGTTTTCATAAAATGTATATTTAGAAACGCAAATATTTACGTATAACAACACAATGCGATAGTGGATTTCATAATCTTTCCAAAACATTTTTTAGAATGAGGCTACGTTTCCCAAAACGTGAGTTATGAAGCTTTTAGTAAAATTCGTAAATAACACAAAAATTATCACATTCTGACAGTTCTCAAAGGGACACATAATAAATAAAATTCTATGTCTGAGAGGTTAAGCAAAAAGGCGAATCAAGGGGTAAGGCTCTGACACCGAAAGTATCTTCCACTCTGGAACGTGCCGCAAATATAGCATATATTATTTTAAATGATTAAATTCTGAAATAATGCAAATTAATCAAATAAATTTTATTTGCTCACCGGGATTTGTGACCACATAGGCCGTCGTATATCAGAATGTGACTTTCAAATTCCTAGCTTCCTTTTAGCTATCCACTGACTCCTGTCCCTAACCATTCTTCTCCGATCTTTTTCTTTGAATTCTCTGTTAATATTCTTTAAAATATTGTTACAGTCCTCTTCCAAGAACGAGGGATGGGATGCATTCAAGAGTTGCGTCAAACAAGAGATGAAGAATCTGAACTAAATTAATAACATTTGATAAATAAAAACATGACGCATTTAATATTTACACTTTTTAGATTTTTAACATCTTTAAAACTAGATTTAAAAATGGAATGGAATTCACAAAGAAATATTCTCTAATCGAAAAGTTATCGAATTCGTATACAAGAAGCTCGATCCAGACAGATAGAATATTTTATATTGGATATTATTTCTTCATGAAATTTCCACCCTTAATTGCATATGTATTATGATATTTAATAATGGAAAAGTGTATAGAAAAGGCTTAACGAAAAGTTTGTATCGAGTATATTATTATTGAAGGCCAGTTTTTTCAATGATCTTTGTAAATTTAAATCTTGATACCACAATCATTTGTTTACTAAGTTTTAATTTAAAATGTCAACCAACCAACCAATTATGAAATATTGCGATTATATGCGTCAATAATAATTGTTGTTTAAATTATCAAATTAGTTTTATTTTCTGTGTTGATCGCAGAGTTCACGAGTAAATTGTTTTATAATGATAATAATATAATAGAAAAAAGATTTTGTTTTTTGAACATGTTTTTAATCAAGGTTTTTTGTGCAAAATAATCACATACATATTTTTGGGATTTTTTACTAAACATACATCTAATAATTATTTGATCGAAATTGATTCACTGAATGAATTTGATAAAAGTTAACCAATATTTTTAACAATTGAAATATTGAATTTTGAACATTAAATTTAAAGTCACAAAACTATTATTTGAATATCTTACCTTAATGACTATAGTGTACGGCATTTTGTGTTTTAATATTAACTATTTAAATATGATTTTAAACTAAGGGCGTACATAGTAAATATTTAACAATTAGACACAATTTGTATATACATGCTATGAATGTTTCTGCACTAAATTTGTTAATTATTGCACAAGAGTAAAAATAATTTATTTTTCAAATAATAACATGTATAAATAAATAAATACATGCTAAGTAGGTACACAGTTCGTTGGCACAAATCTATAAATATGTACATAACAGAAAAAATAATACATATTCGTGAGTTATAAAAGATGACATGGGCTTTACTAACAAATTTGTTTTAAATTTTACACAACTGATAAACAACCAATAATGTGATGTTTATCAGTTGTGTAAATTTTAAAACATGTTTATTAGTAAAGGAGTAAATGTATAATTTTTGTTAAAATTTATAGATTTTTGTGTCATAATGGATTAACTTTGAGAAAAATTCTACAGTGTGTGTGTGCAGTTAGCCAAATATCTTTAAAATTTAATTTTAAGATAATGAATCACAAGAGAAAATTGGCGTCATGTTTCTCACTCAAAATTTGAGCTGGACTGTATTAACATTGATGAAACAAGAACAGGCAGGTTTCTCTTGAGATAGCATTGAATTTTACAGTACTAATCTTTGTTATATTAACTCATATTAATATTCCACGACTATTTTAAAAGCTTTGGTTAGTCGATTTGTTAAATTAATTCTATAAAAGCCTCAATTTAATAAACTTACGTATATGTATATGAATTCTAAAAGTTTTTTCAATCTCGAGTACACCCACAAAAAGAAAATAAATGCATTTAGATTTTAACATACTCTTTAGACTTTATCATTTTATTATGTATTTTCGTATTATTATAGTTCTTAATTTTTGGTGCAAGCGGCATTGAACAACAAAGAATAGTTATTAAGGACATTCTTTAATGACATTGAAATTTTTAAAATCATATATTTTTTTTTAAATGGTCTAAATATAACAAAATGAAATTGAGCAAACATATGCCACCACCATGTACTATAATTTATCACATGGTGTTTTTGTGTGCATTTTTTTTTGATATGCTACAAATTTTTCTGAAATAACTCTAAAGTTAGTTTGTAAAGTTAGACATTAATTTATACGCTAGTGTAATCAATAATATTTTTGGTTATATGTCTTCATTTGAATTAAAAAACGAAAATTATTTTCAGTAATATTTTTGTCTTTTGTTATAACATTCATTTGGCTTATGTTATTTAAAGAAAATAAAAATAAATTTTAAAACTAAAAGCCTCATTAAAAATCACTAAAAATTATTACAATTTGGTTTGAATATTGATAATTTCAACGAAAACATAGTTCACTGTTAGTTTAATCATTTTTAATTATCATTTCACTGCCAAACTTGGGTAAGCCAATTTAATATCTTTTGATAATATATAAGATCTCTTTTTGCCATTTTGTGTACCTTTATACAGTGTCTTATCTTAATAGAATATTTAATGGCTTGTCATTGTCCTTTGGTAAAGAATATACAGAGTACAATAATATTCAGTATTTCAGTCGGCAGTGTCATAACTATCGACATCACAATGTATTAATCCATAATCCTATTTATACTAATTTATGTGCATTTGGAGTGTTTTTTCACTCAATTCCTACTAAAGTTACAATATTAACCCCCTGTTATTTAATAGTATAAAATGACAGTTTTTCATATTAATTACATTCGTACAACTACTACTAATTTGTTGTGCAGGTTCGTAGGCTTAAGCTTAACTATCTGATCAGTTGCAAAGGAATAGAAGCTAGTATTGCATATACAATATCAAAGTAACATTTTAATGCATAATACAATTGAGATAATAATTCTGCCAAAGTAAACATTTTGCTTTTTTTTATATGTATTTACTTTTACTAACAAATTTTATATTCTTAATCCCATAATTTGACAATTCCGCATTTTCAGCTAGCACCACTTCTCTATTGTACTTTAAATGGAGGTAAAAAATATACAAACTGCAGCTGATTAGACATTATTATTTATGATATGTATGTGTTTTTTTATATAACATTTTTCTTCGCTTGATCTAATAAATTAAATCGACTGTTTGAAAATTTGTTTTATTTTCTAGATACCTTTCGTACCATTATTAACACGTTGAACGCCATGTAGGTCACCGGTGACCTCGTAACGAAAATCGTTATTTTTCTCCCATAGCGCCACGACGGTCACCGGTGACGTCAGTTAATTTTCTTGATTTTCATGGAAAATTTTGGTAAAAAAAAAAAAGAAATACGTTTTGATGGTCGCCGATGCCATCTGAGTAATTTTTTTTTTCAAATTAAAAATGGTAATGTTTCTTCATTTCCACAATGGCGTTCAACGTGTTAAGAAAAATAATTTTCTTAAAAACTTGTGAGTGTGAAAATAGAGAATAATAATTAAAAGGTTTATCCAATGATAAAAACTGAGTCCAGTTTAAAGTATGGCCATCCTTCAAAATTCTCTGGACTCAACTATGTAGTATGCAGACATAGAATAAAGAATAACACAAAAAGTGCCTTGTGGGCGTGTTTCATGATCCAAATATAAGCCTAATATTTTCATACAAAACTGTTTTACCATAAGGATGGTGATATACAATTTCAGGAAAGTGTAAGTGGGACAGGCCGCATGCTAAATGGTTTAGAACAAGGGTGGCCAACCTGCGGCCGCTAGGTGTCTATTTGTGGCCCGCGGAGCATATGCACAATTTTTTTTCTTTTAGTGTACATAAAAACCATCAAAAAAACATTCCAACATTCGTAGTTCGTATAATATCTCGTATATGGAAGTATCTCAGTACATTGATTCAACTATCAATAAATTGCAAGTTTTGCGTTTCTTGCGAGTACTGCGAGTCTTTCAAGTCTTGAACTTCTTTTGCGACCTGTATACGCAAAATACTCGCCAACCGCAAGACGCTGAGAAGAGTGTTCTAACCGAAATATGGATTATCCGCAAAGCAAATGCACCAGAGGACATGAAAAAAAAATGTGGGGAACTTTACGACAGGAATTCTCTAGCTACCCCCCCCCCTCCCCCCCACGGAATTATTGAAAAATCATTAGGCAAATATTGTGAGGAATCCAGCGCTGAGTGAGCAATAATTCCTTTCGGCATACCATTACTTGTAAAAGTAAGTACAAGTGCGAAATACTAGGGAACAAGTACGGGAATAGTACAGCCAAGGAAATCTCATTTCCCTGCCCTGCCCTGCTGCTGGAAAGATTGGCCACCCATGGTCTAGAACCAAAAGGTACAACGTTAGTGGCACATTTGTTTTCATTCAAATTTATATAGAAGGCACTTCTAGTTTTCTTCTTTGTTCTATGCATGTAGATGTAGATGGTAGCAAACAAACCGGTAGTTTTGTAATAGGTAATATAATACCTTCTAAAAACATAGGTTCAATTTTGACAGAATGTAACATTGACATTGTGCAGAACCCAAAATCCTAATGAATATGGTTGCATTCTTACCGACCCAACCCTACCCAGGTTCTTTGGTACAATTTTAGGAAAGTCTTCGTTGTAAGACAGTAAAACTCCATTCAAGTAGACTTCTTTAGATTTTCTATTTCCATGTGGAGCTGTTAGTATAAACTCATCCACATTCACCGGCAGGTCGAGTGCTGTGCCTGCAAGTGTTATGTCCACTTTAGAGTTTGCTAGATTAACTCCATAAATAATCATGCTGCTGTTTTGTTGAAGAGTTTTAGCAGCGCAGTGGCAGTACAGTCGTTGGAATTTCGAAGTACTTTTTAAACAAGAAATGACCTTTTCCCCAACGAGGCTCTTGTATAAAAAGCTAAGCCACCAATCAGGCAACGGGTTTAATTGTTTATCGATCAAACTGTAATTAGCCCCGATGAGACTCTGCCTGACGACTACTTGTATTCCATTGAGAGCCGCTACCCCTAGCTTATCCAACCACAGGGGAGAGCTAGAGAAGGTGTTGGATATATCCGGAGCACCCCCTCCGTAAGCGCTGCTCGTTTCTGTTAACCACATATCCAGCCCATTCTTGTACGGCAAAATATTCCTTAACATGGTGTCAATCTGTAATTGTAAAAGGTCCAATGTATCAGGATTCCAGAAGTCTTCAAGAGTAGCAATATGTCCGTTCAGATAGTATTGGTGCCAGGCAATGGCGTCTATAAAACTCGACGCTGTTAACAAGAATCGTTTCATATATCTCACACAACTGGGTCGCTTTTGCTGAGGTCTAGTCGTGTCCGGTCCCACAAGTAAAGATCCGGGGAAATATTCGTTCAAAAGCCTTTTCAAAACTAGGAAATCTTTGCTTAACTGGTGAGGTGATATTGTGACGTTGAAAACATGTTTGAAAGAATTAGGCTCGTTGCCTAACTGCCAATCAATGTCAAGGTTGTGGTCGCGTGAGAACTTCATCAGTTCAATGGCGTTTGTGGGATCCCATTTTCCTTCTTGTCGCAGCAAAACATTCAAATCAAACAACAGCCGAAAGTTTGTCTTGTTGCAAAAATCGTTTATTTGCAGCCAGTCAGAACTATTCAAAGTAAAGAAAGGGAGATTTTTGTCACCGCATGAATTTCCATTGCACTTTATATTGGCTCTAGAAATGGAATTATCTGAATTTTCTGTGAATATTAATCGATCAGCCATGGTGCCTCCGAGTCTTATATATCCAGCTCCCAATAGGGATGTGAGCTGAATCAGTTTAGGGGAAGTTAAATGTAGATCATTCACCCCATGGCTTATTTCAACTGTATCTACGCCCACACTTAAAAACCGTTTGCTTACTACACTTATAGGCGTTGATTGCAGATTCACGTAAATTACGTTATTTGTATCTGAACGTAGCATTGTCCAAATCGCAACAGAAAACAGAAGGGAAGTACAGATAATAACAAAAACATGTTCAATGATTCTTCCCGTATTAAACATGATTGTATCGGCGTTGTAAAACTATTCTGGACAATTTACAAGTATCTGCATGCGATAATTTCCCAAGATATGAGATTAACGCATGCTTTCTTTACAATAAATACCGAATTTCACACAAGCAATACTTCTTACAACTCCGACGGTAAATTTTGAACATTTCTGACACAAAACCGAAACATCTGACAGATAATACTATTTTGTAGTAAAATAATATCATAGACATTGTCATTGGCCGCAGATATCAAATAATCATTTTTCATTCGAAATTCGAAAAGAAGCTCAAAAAATAGTGTTGGCATTGGAAGTAGTAGTATCGATCGTCGATGCTGCTCCTGAGATTTTTATGAACGTCTTATTTATTTCGTTTTGAATTTTACGTGAAATAATGTTAATCATGTGAATTCATTTGACACTGCAGGTTGCTCCGGATGAAGGACGGAAATGGGATCACATTGTATTTCAAATTTAAAATCCACTTTCCTCATTTCCGCGTCAATGTGTGTCACACACACTGCTTTACACTGTGGTGAATACAAATCGTTTTCATAGAGACTTTTACCTTTCCTTCCAGTAATTGTCAGCATGTTAGCTGTTGGTGGTTGTTGATATATAAGGTTAAAAAAAACCCTAAGCCAATATGGTTATATTCTTCACAGATAACAAACTTCCGGAGAATGTTTTTGGAAAATATATCCCCAGTCTTATACAGTTTGATAAAACTTGTGCAATCTCATTTTGTATTACGGTTAAAAATATGGTTTAAAAAGTTTTAGAACGAGAGAATACCGCGCCTCCAGTTTGCTTTTAAAAAATAACCAGAAACGCTCCTAATTTTGTTTTAAATACTAAAATCTCTAAATAGTATAAAATAAAGTCGCTATCCGCGTATGTCTTTTTTGCGCTTAGTTCTTCTAAACTACGCAACAGATTTTGATAGGGTCAATTTAACTATCATTTAGAGAATTTCGTTCGGAAGGTTTACATGCATATTATATTTATAAAAAGTAGAGAAAAGTCAACGTTTTATTATCAAGTGGTACAAATATATTTTCAGGCACTACATTGCTAACACTAGTTAAACCTCATGAGATACATCAAAATAATGTAGTACGTAATTATATATCTTAAAAAGTCCTACAGAAAAGTCCGTGATGGTATATGTCTATCTCCTAAGCACAACCCCCAGGTACACAACAGCTAGTTGAAGAATAAAGAAAATATTTGTCAAGGTTTACAATTTTTAAATAAATATTTTACACCAAACGAAAAAAGGCGAAGTGGCAATTAATTCTATGTCGCCTATTTTCTAATCAAATATGTTCATTTAAATTAATAATAACACGACGAAAACCATCGCTAAGCGACTTTAAAAACTTTATTTTCGTTTGCATTCAAAGTTTTAATGCTTTTAATTGCATGTTGATTTGTAATACTAAAATCTGAAAGAGTTAATCATCAGCTTTCAAGAACAGTATTTATTTTTATTTTGAAATATGTTCAAAAACAGAGAATTTTTCTGAAATCAAATGTAAGATAATTAAAATATTTTCCGAGAATTCAGATTTCTGAAAGTCCTCCTAAGAGAAGTACATTTCAAAATGTTAGAGGCTTTAAGGGTTAATATAAAAAGTATCTTGTCTAACTCTTTATTATAATCAATTTTAAAACGCGAGAAGAAAATTATATTTAATGTGAAATAATTTAGTGTGTGGTTTCTTTTAGATATCGCTTATCGCTCCATAGACATTTTGTTTATTCCGTAGATTTGCGTGAGTGGTTTATTTATGATCTGCGTACTTTATTATTTATTCTCTACCTCTATGTACAATGTACAAATTTTGACACTTGCTTCAAACTTCAAAGCACGTGTTTGTATTCGATCCATTGAAAATAATATAAATAAATATGAGTTCTTGCAAAGGAAATATAAAGCGAACAAGAGCGCAAAAGCACCAAAATCGGACGGTGTTCAGGAATGATCTGCACGACAATTCTGTGAAGATCAAGTTCATAAATTCAATTCAACCGAGTGGTATCTGCTCACGCTGCAAAGATATAATAGATTGGAAGATAAAGTACAAGAAATATAAGCCTCTGACTGCTCCCAAGAAATGTGTACGATGCGAGCAGAAATCAGTTAAAGCAGCTTATCACACTATGTGCATTCCTTGCTCCAGGAAAGAAGGAGTTTGTGCTAAATGCTGTAAAGCTGAAGAGGTAAGCTTCCTGCATTTTTATACTTTTTTTTCTTTCTGTGGAAGACGTCAAGATGTAATGTTAATACCCTTGCCTGACTGCCGTTTTTGTGAAAAATCACCCCAAGGGCGCAAACATAATCTACATTAATAATAATAATAATTGGATGACTTGTATAGCGCCGTGGAAAAAATTCGGGTAAAGGTTACGAATTCCGCCTCACGGTAAATACGCAATATTTTACTTTCAAATAAATGGATTTAGCTTTATTAATTCAAAACATGATTTATTATGTCGGGGGAGACGGAAAAATACGCACTTTTAATTTTAATTTCGTTTATTAAGTCACTTACGCGATATGTCACACGAGATTTCAAAGAAACAAAATAATGTGACATTTGCCGGAAATACCACAACTAGTTATTTACCTAGCCAGTGCTCGGGTTAGGTTCAGTACCTACCTACGAACTAATTCAGTTAAAGAAAATAAAATCTTGAAAATATTAAATTAATGTATAAAACCTAACCTAATCTAACTGTGATTTTCTATAGCAAAAAAATGCCCCTTTAATAACGCCTGCTCGCGTCCCCTTTAGAGTTACATCCCAGTTTTCAAATAGTATGTGGGCTACGCTAGGTTTGTATAGACTTGTTTGTGATTTAATTCTAATACCTATTTTCCATGTTCTAACCTAACCTAACCTAAACTACCTAAACGGAATACGTTTAATCACATTTTATTCTATTTGTTTGTTATTCGGGTTATTTAATTTAATTATATGTTGATTATTTGTTATAAATAATACATTGACTTACATATTAATATTGATTAATTATACACTATAATATTATTTATTTTATATGGCAATACTAATTTTTTTTTGGTTGGCAGCAGCGTCTATGAAATATTTTGTAGGTATGAATTACGATATTATGAATATAATCCAACTCTTGATATGAATATAGTCGCTTTCGGCGGCGCCGCATACTAATTGACATATCGCGTAAGTGACTTAATAAACGAAATTAAAATTAAAAGTGTGTATATTTCCGTCTCCCCCGACATAATAAATCATGTTTTGAATTAATAAAGCTAAATCCATTTATTTGAAAGTGAAATATTGCGTATTAAGAGTGAGGCGGAATAGGAGAAAATTAATAAAATTCGGTTTATGGGAGTCACTCGAATAACCGAAATTGTTTTTTCACTTTTTATTTTTTGGTTGGCACTTCTGAAATGTGAGACTAATAAATCGTCACTCATTTGATTTTCTTATGTCATAATTGATAAATAAAACATGGTTTCTATGTATCGCGTACGAATTTTCAAAACCCTATAACTCAGTTAATAGTGCCGACCCCCACCTAATTCTTACAGATTCGGATTCCCCAGCCCTAAATTAGTCTAAATCAAGTTCAATTTCGGTTATTCGAGTGACTCCCATAAACCGAATTTTACCCAGCGCCGTTTTTGTGCAAAAAAAAAAATTAAATAAATAAAATAAAATGGAGAAATAAAATAAAAATAATTTATGAAGTTATATCTCTCGTCTGTAACTTACTTCAATAATTTGGGCATATTTAGCAGTAATTGGAGCAGGGAAATTTTATCCTCAACATTGCTTGGTAATTGCTTTTAATAATCTTTTTTCTTCCTAGGTTATTCAGCCAGTTGTAAAATCGCAAGCTGAGGAAGATGAAATGGCGAGAATTATTAAAGCTCTCCCAGAAAGGAAAAGGAGGACTCTGATGAGGTGTGTGAATCAAAAACTTGTTTCCTTTGCTCTACTTTTATTAAATTGTACATGCAGTGAATTGAATCTTAAACTTTGAAGAAACTATACTGCTGTCATAAGCAAAAAGGCAGCCTGGAATTTGCAAGTCACATTCTGATATATGAGACCTTTCATGTTTATCAACCTGTTATAATAAAAATTACATCAGAATATGCAAATTCCTAGCTGCCTTTTTGCTTATGACGACGGTATGCCCTGTAAAGTGTGATGCTAAGATTTAGTCAGCTTCCACATTATATTTCATTGTTTAAAAAAAGCCATTTTAACGTCCCTCTACTAGCGACCATTACGCCCCTCTACTAGCGACCATTTTAACGCCTCTCTACTAGCAACCATTTTAACGCCCCTCTACTAGCGACCATTTTAATGCCCCTCTACTAGTGACCATTTTAATGGCCCTCTACTAACGACCATTTTAATGCCCCTCTACTAATGACCATTTTAAAGCCCCTCTACTAGCCACCATTTTAACGCCTCTCTACTAGCAACCATTTTAACACCCCTCTACTAGCGACCATTTTAACGCCTCTTTACTAGCAACCATTTTAACACCCCTCTACTAGCGACCATTTTAACGCCTCTCTACTAGCAACCATTTTAACACCCCTCTACTAGTGACCATTTTAACGCCTCTCTACTAGCAACCATTTTAACACCCCTCTACTAGCGACCATTTTAACGCCTCTCTACTAGCAACCATTTTAACACCCCTCTACTAGCGACCATTTTAACGCCTCTCTACTAGCAACCATTTTAACACCCCTCTACTAGCGACCATTTTAACGCCTCTCTACTAGCAACCATTTTAACGCCCCTCTACTAGCGACCATTTTAATGCCCCTCTACTAGTGACCATTTTAATGCCCCTCTACTAGTGACCATTTTAATGCCCCTCTACTGACGACCATTTTAAAGCCCCTCTACTAGCGACCATTTTAACGCCTCTCTACTAGCAACCATTTTAACACCCCTCTACTAGCGACCATTTTAACGCCTCTCTACTAGCAACCATTTTAACGCCCCTCTACTAGCGACCATTTTAATGCCCCTTCTACTAGTGACCATTTTAATGCCCCTCTACTAACAACCATTTTAATGCCCCTCTACTAACGACCATTTTAATGCCCCTCTACTAACGACCATTTTAACGCCCCTCCTACTAGCGACCATTTTTTTGTAAAAATACTGTTCAAGATTCAATTGAAAATCTTAGCTATAAATTGCAAGAAATCGGAAGTGCAGCTCTCCTATCCTAACATATATACTCTTTTTTTTTCAACTCCATGTTCTTATTTGTACTTTATATTCTCTAAATAGGTACCTACCTGTGATATCCTAGATAGTAGTAAAAAGAGGTCACTCATAGATGGCACTGGTAACAATAAAGCTGTCGATAATGTAGGGTTTGAGACTTAGATATATACAATTGCGAGCGCAAAGACAGGGCCCAGAATTATTCCTACGTTTTCTAACAAAGCCATCCGAGCTCTGTGATCTATCACTGAATAGAAGTAGAAAATGTTTTGTTAACCGTGGAGTTTTTATTTGAAGAGTTTATGAGGCAACTCTACATTTTTTAGAATGTTAAATTTACCTCATTTAACATTTTAGTTGGCTAAATTGGCTAAAGATTAGGTTTAAGGTTAAACGTGTCGCTCTGTAAAAAAAAAACTCGATTCTTTCAAGGCAAATAAATTAATTAATGCCATCTATGAACACGTAGAATATGACGAGCGTCGTGTTTAACCTTAAATGAATTCTTATTTGGACAATTTACATAAGACATAGTCCCCAGACAGGCCAATGAAATTAATTTCTGCTCAAGAAAGTGTTTCAATATTTGAAAATGTTTTTATGTTATTTTTTATCACTTTTAGATACATTCGAAAACAAAATGGAGAGAGCAAAAAGGAACGTAAGAAAGAAAAGGAATACGATGAAGCAACCAAAGAAGGAAAAAAGATAGACTTGGCAGATAAAATCAACAAACTGAAGCTGGAAGCGGGAACTGAAGGTATTGAGGATTACGACAGTGACTTCTGTGACTCGGAAAGTGATGATAGTGAAAATTTCGAAACTGATGAAGACAACGATGATGAAGACGATGAAATTTGAGATTCCTCCATATTTTAAAACAGAAATTTTTTGTTATTCTGAAAATTATCCGTGTAATATCTTACTTGTTATTATTATTAAATTGTTTCAAATACTTTTTTTTATTTTTTACTTTCGCCAATTAATCTCTTGTTTGCCAGCATTAAAAGCGTCACAATCAAAAAATCATTTCTCTGAATATAACTAGCTATTTTGGGAAAACATATAGATGAACACGTCGATTATATACTATTTTTATAAATATAGCAACATATTATCCAGTAAGTCGATGCAATTTACAAAAGAATTATTTAAAAAAAAACAAGTTGTTATGAAAATAGAATCAGCTGGCGCACGGCGAAAATTTAGCTTCGGCGATCAAGAAGTTAATGGCAATGTGATGGATATATTATTTCGTCATTTGGCACAGAATAACAGGAATGTGAAAATTTTCTAAAAGTAATATTTTAATGTGATTCGATTGATAGTCATTCATTTTCTCTAAGTATGTTTTCCCACAGAAAGAAAATGAGAATATTTCTTAAAATGTTTGTTCCTTTGGACAGTATGTAACTTTCAAGTAAGATATCGCACAAGCTTCATTGTTTTTTCCTCCTGTGTAATTAGTTTCATCGAATCATGTCACATTTGCAGGATTGCGTGCCAAATGATGATACATATTAATAATTGATTTTATTGCCATTTTCATAAGCAAATTTTGTGATATAATTTACTTACCTCACTCATTTTTGCGTCACTACGCAACCTGATTTGTTGGCGGTTCGGTTGAAAATGAACATTCAGACTGCACAGGAAAGCCCTGAAATGAACTGCGTTGCAAACCTTACTTTACTTTTCTGCACAGGGTCTGGTTATTTCAATGTGCACCCTTCGGTGATCAAAATACAACTGATGTCGTAATTTATTCAAAGCATTCTCGAACCACCTGGTGCCAAAAATATGGTCACATGATTTGCCTCCAGCTCTTCCTAATGATACCCAGATTTTATGTTAGGGCAAGTCTGTCAATTTGGATGACTATGGTTGGGAGTTTAATTTAAACCAAATCATTTTCTCACCGTTTCTTGTTCTTAAGGCGATGCACTACGTCGTGTAATATTTTGAATCGAGCCGCCATCAATAACACTCCTTACGTAGATGGCGATAAGGCTTAAATTCCCGCTTGACACCATCCAGCTGTTTTGATTTATTCAAGAAAAAAACATGGCAAAAAATTGCCTTTTTATTTTGTGGATGTTCAGGCATAGATATTTAAATGTTTTCCGATCATTTTATAAATAACTTAATTTGCCACATTATACAATAAAACTATAACCGAAAATGGGTTCGTAAGTAGGAAATTTTGAACTTTAAAGCAGTTTTCATAGGCCTTATAAATTATTTTTTTCTGGGCTTATAAAAAGACTTATGTAAAAAATATATATGTTTATATATATATATTTTTTTTTGCTTTAAAATCATGTAAAACCCCAATCTTTATAGATAACCCACATAACCAAGTAAAAAAAAAAAAATTGACAAAAAACCCTAAAGTCCCCAAGTTATATGGAGTTCTAAAAATCCATAAAGCTAACACCCCTATTAGACCTGTGGTTTCTTCCTGTAAGTCACCAAATTTTAAATTAGCATCATTTATCACTAATGTGTTCAATAATTCCAAAGTGTTTTCCCCAAAACATACTATTAAAAATTCATTAGAACTAATTAACGACTTAAAAGACCTAATTATTCCTAGTAACAGTAAACTCATTTCTTTTGATGTAGTGAACTTGTTCCCTAATATCCCAACAACAGAATGTAAATCTTTAATTAGTAAATTAGTGAATAATTCTAAATTACCATGTGACTTTAGTAATGACCTCTCTCGTTTGTTTAATGTCTGCTTAATCCAAAATTATTTTTAATTTAATAACATCATCTAATCAGACTACCGGATTGGCGATGGGTTCTCCAACTTCACCCTTGATCGCTGATATATTTATGGATAATTTAGAAAATAAATTTTTTTCTTGTAAATCTCCTCTCCTAAAAAATGTGCTAATATGGAAAAGATATGTTGATGACATATTTTGTATTTGGTCAGGTACGGATCGACAGTTAAATATCTTCCTTCAGCTTTTAAATTCTTTCCATACCCAAATTCAGTTTACCCTAGAAGTAGGTGTCAATGCTTCTCTAAATTTTCTAGACCTCACGCTCACTCTGATAAATAATAGAATTGAATTTAACATATACCGAAAACCGACCTACACAGACATAACTATCCACAATACTTCCAATCATCCCATCTCCCATAAACATGCAGCGTTCCATTCAATGATACATAGGTTAATTTCCGTCCCTTTATCTACCAATAATTTCACAAATGAATTATCAATAATAAAACGAATAACCTCAAATAATGGCTATGATTCGGCCTTAATTGATACAATTCTTAATAAAAAACAAAAACATATTTCCACAAACAAATTTCTATATAGCAGTATTCCGTCAATTAATATCAACACCCCTATTTACCATTGGCGTAGGATTTTATTTATAAATAATTTTTCATATCAAAGCGTTAGGAACCTTCCTTTAGATATTAAACCTGCCTTTTATACAAACAATACCCTAGGAAATTTTTTGATTAATACTAAGGACAATGATGACATACTAAGCCATTCGGGTATTTATAAACTCAACTGTAGTGATTGTCCCGCCTTTTACATAGGTAAAACATCGCGCACTGTAAACACCAGAGTGAAGTAACATGTACGGTGTTTAAATGGTAAAGGTTTTTCGGAACTCGCCAACCATTTAATATCAGCAGACCATAGATTAAATAAAATAACAGGTACTAGCCTCTTACATAAAAATAGTATAGGCATTAGGTTAGACAATTTAGAATCATTAGAAATCAGGAAATCTATAAACAGTAACTTGTCAGACCATTTATTAAGTACACAAATTAATTGATCTAATCAAAAAAACACATTCTATAGTCCTAAATTTAACTTGTTTCCCACAATCCATTCCTCTCCTTAATAATATGTTTATGTGTTTTTTCTTATGTCTTTAAAATGTATTATTATATGTATAATTCATGTAAAAATGTTTTTTTGTAATTTGTTATTAATATTATATATCTTTAATTCACTATGCCTATGTAATATTTGACTCCTCCCACTTTTATAATGTGTTATATTCTGTCTCCCTCTGCTTTCCTATAAATATGCATGAACTCTGTCTTAGTTTTTAGTTATATTTCACATCCTGATGAAGCTCGACTGTAGCGAAACCGGTAGATGTAATAATAAAAAAGTCGTGGTTAATAAACAAAGTGTTTTATTTGATTTAATAAAAAATACTCGATTGTTTCAAAGGCTAAGATGTATTATATTCGCGGTATTTATTTAAAGCATCTGAAACATTTCTAGGCGACCAAATTTTCAAACCAAAAACACATGATTTTGCATTATTACGTAGTGCATCGCCTTAATATATTTCAAGAGTTTTTATAAAATACTAGTGGACCCCGCAATGCTTCGCTATTGTTAATGTCTTTCTCGGGCTTCTCCGACTCCTTTAATCATTCACCACTGTATACTACAATGTTACTGTTGAAAGCTACATTACATCAACTTTAATTTGACTCCATATTACATTCCTGTGCAGAGATATTGCATTAAGTATTCCTCGGGCGTCCCCGACTTCTACCATTCAAACTACTCTCCAAAACACTTGTGAAACTAATAAAAACAAACTTTGAAATTTTTTGATTAAAATTGCTTATAAAATTACCTTTAATAGTTTTGTGAGCACAAACATAAGCAGGCTGAATTTAAATCTTTTATACATATCTTTTCCAAGATCAAAATCAAAATCAAATCAGATATGTGGCGATGCTACTAGAATATTCGCCCTTGCAAAATGCATCAGTCAGTCAGTTCATAATCAGCAGTTACAACTGCGAGCAACCTGCTGGCCCTGTGAGTGCTCGCTGCCTGCTAAGCAGCCGTCCACCCGGCCGGCCCCCGTCAATACTCCACCGCGCCGCTACAGGCCACGGACCTACTTACTAAGCCCGGCTTTGCACGGACCTTATAGGAGAGGCTACGGATTATCATGGACTCCGTGAGATTACATCAGCGCCCTGGTCCCGGACATCACCCCTGGTCTGCGCTCCTCATGCGCCTAGACCTGCGACACCGTCGCCGGTCTGTACCTCAGCCCCGCGATATCGTCGCCGGCCTGCATCTCCCGCGTATCTGCCAACCAGGTCAATTATACCTTTGTCTATATTCACACTGGAACACTACGTCTTCGCCAGTGCTGAACACATCCACAAGTCCGGACTCCACCAACGCGGTGTCGAATGAACGGTGCGAATCGCCTCCACCACTTTACCGCTGTCATCGCCGCTTACACCTGGTGTCATCTTCATCGGTCCGGAGTCATCTCACAGCTGCGCGTACTGACTCCAAATAAACGCTGTAACCTCACCACCCTACATCTTTCATTGTCTCACATCCCCAAAGATATCTTATCTGTCTTTAGTATTTTTATCTTGTAACAGAACGATTATTGTAATAATTGCTAATCTTGCTACTTACTATTCTTACTATATTTTATCTCCTTTGTTTGAAACTCGAGTTTTTTCAGTACCCTTTAAGGAAAAATTTGTTCATTCCGTAAATATTATTTTCCTTGCAAGTTTCTCTTTGTCTCGTATCACTCTTAACAATTTAAATACTCTAAATAATGTATTCTTACCTTCTTTAGTAGATTTCTCTTGTATGAACATAATTTTTGTAATCACTGCTAATATTGTTGTTAAACATTTTCACCATATTTTACTTCTTATCATCCAAACACATTATTTTTTAACATTATTCAAGAAAAAAATAGATCATTCTGTAAATATTTTTTTCCTAACATGTTTTTGTATGATCCATACAACTATTTTCTATTTATTAACCATTCAAATTAACATATTCGTACTTTCTTGTAACAGCATAACTACTGCAAAAATTGCTAATCTATCTTGTAATTACTCTTACCATAGTTTATTAATTTTGATAAAAACTAAAGACTCTTTAATATTCTATAAGAAAACAGTAGATCATTCCATACGTATTGTCCTACTCACATGTTTTTATATGATTTACACCATCATCAATAATGTATTTACCCAAAATAATGTGTTCATACCTTCCTTAACAGATTCCTCTAGTTTTGACATAACTACTGTCACAAATTCTAATGTTTTACCCTATCTTTCGACATTCTCACCATATAAACAAATAATACCACTTTTATTAACACGAATATTTCTCACCAGTATTAATATTTGCGGTTGTTTCTTGACAACACTTAATACATTTACCTCAATACTATTTAAATCTTGGAAAGAAAGTTACTGGAAATGCTCTAACTCTGTTTTAATTACATCTTTGTTCACTAACCTTGTTCTTATCTATTCATCACACTTACCCATACTCTTCATACATGCTCGTGATACAATTAGCTGGTACTAGTCAAACGAAATGATTGATATTAATCTACAAATAGAAAACCACGGTAACGTGATTTCTCCTGAAACCAATGATGCCTCAAAGTGCATAAATATTCTAAAACCCTATAAACGATTAAAAATATTCTCAACAAACATTCGAAGCATTGATAAGAACTATAATGACCTTCTTGTAACACTTGCCGATTTGAATAATATTTTTGACATAATAATTTTAACTGAATGTTGGATCAAATCAAATTACACTCACAAAAACATTACAGGATTTACAGTTTTCAATACACAAAATAATAAGACACAGTCAGATGGAGTAATTGTCTATGTAAAATCTGAGCTGGACCCGATTATCTCTGAATTAATCATTGATAATGCCAACTGCCTTAAAATAAAAACCATCCAAACCACAATTTTTGCACTATACAGGTCACCTAAACACCAAAATATTTCATCCTTCCTTAAATCCTTAGACTTGGCCTTATTTAACTGTACACCAAATGAAGAGCTAATGGTGATCGGTGACATTAACATAGATTTACTTAAACCAAAAGCATCACAAACTCTCGACTATAAAAATCTCATGACTCAACACGGGCTTATTTCTTATATTAATGCTCCTACTAGAATAACTGATACTAGTAACTCATGTATTGATCACATATTTCTACGAACAAAAAAAAATGCAAAGGGAATTATATATCAATCAACCATAACGGACCATTTCTCAATAGCAATTGGTCTTATGCATAATAAACCCACTACCGGAACGTCACGTAGTAATATAAAAAAGAAACACATTAATCTCGAGAAACTAACTTCTAAAATTATTTTAGAAAATTGGCTCTCTACTCTAAACTCCACAGACGTAGACATTGCTTTTAATACCTTCTCTGAAACTCTCTTGCAACATATTGAGGATGTCACTGAAGAATCCCATGTGAATAATTCAAAAAATAAAAAACTGAAACCATGGATAACAGATGGCCTAATTTTTTGTATTAAAAAACGGGACAAGCTTCACAAAAACTTACTCAATAATCCAGACATTCAAGCCCAAATTTTTTATAAAAAGTACAGAAATATATGTAATAATATCATTAAAACCACAAAAGAAAACTACTACAAAGAAAAACTGTCCAGAGTCGGTAATAATAACAAACAAATTTGGAATATCGTCAAAGAAATATCTAACACTGATCACCCAGTACAACCAATCAATAAATTAAACATCAACGGCCAAGACACCTCCCTAAATGACCATCCAGACACTGTGACCAATCACATAAATGAATACTTTTGCAATATCGGTAAAAATCTAGCATCAAAGATTTTAAATAAGACATCAACCGATGAAAATGCCCTTGCCGACATTATCAATCAATGTGCCAGTGAAACAGATAATATACTCACCTTAAACCCGACCAACTACGATGAAATTTCTCAAACCATTAGACAATTAAAGCCCTCTCATTCGTGCAATCATGACAAAATTTCCTCAACTATACTAAAAACAGTTGAACCCTTTATAATCCATCCATTAGTACATATCATCAACCTCAGTCTCACTAAAGGTGAATTCCCAAACAAACTCAAACTTGCCCTAGTTCAACCAATTTTTAAGTCCGGAAATCCTACTGACATAACAAACTACAGACCAATTTCTATATTATCATCACTATCAAAAATTATTGAAAAAATAGTAAAAAAAAGACTTATCGACCATCTTACAAAATATAACATACTCTCGTCAAACCAGTATGGCTTTAGAGAAGGACTCAATACAGATTCAGCTATTTTAGAACTAACATCACATATAACACAAGCCTTAGACAAAGGTGATAAATGTCTGGCAATATTTCTGGATTTAGCTAAGGCATTTGATACAGTATCTCATCCAATCCTTCTAGCCAAGCTCAAAAAAATCGGAATAAAGAATAAGGCATTTGATTGGTTCAAATCTTACCTCACAGACAGAAAGCAATGTGTTAAGCTACCATCGCATAAACCATCCCATTCAACTAGCATTAACTTTGGTGTGCCACAGGGCAGTGTACTCGGTCCCACACTTTTTCTCATTTATATCAATGACTTATGTAAACTATCTATTATTGATGGCAATATAATCACTTTCGCCGATGACACTGCCCTAGTACTAAAAAGTAAGACATGGGAAGAAACATTTCACAGAGCGGATCTAACATTGCAAATTATTAAACAGTGGTTGGATGATAATCTACTCACCTTAAACATAACTAAAACGAAATATATAACGTTTAGTCTTAATATTCCGAGTCAGCCTTCAATCAATCATACACTAAAAATACATTCTTGTAGAGATAACTCTAGTTGTCTGTGCAATCCACTAGAACGAGTAGATTCCATTAAATATTTGGGTGTAATAATTGACAATAAACTACGATGGGAAGATCACGTAATAAATGTTACAAACCGTATACGGAAACTGGCATATATCTTCAGGTCATTACGAAATATTCTTAATAAAAATACACTAAAAACGGTATACTTTTCTTTATGCCAATCAATTATATCTTACGGGATAATAGTCTGGGAGGATGCTCTAACACGATATTAGATCCATTAATTAAAGCTCAAAAATTGATAATGCGGACTATTTACAAAGTACACTATATTCACCCCACGAAGGACTTATTTAACGACTTCAAAGTACTCAACATAAAATCCTTATACGTCAAAAACATATCCTCCTACTATAAATTCAAACATACGAAAAAAAATATTTTTGAATCGACCCATAATACAAGATATTCCAACAAATCGAATTATACTATTCCCCCAATAAAAACCTCAATGGCACAAAGACAATTTAACTTTCTTGCTCCAAAAATATTCAATAATTTAACGTTAGAAATAAAATCAATAGCCAAATACGACAGTTTCAGGAAAGCGCTTGGGGATTTTTTGATGTGTGATTATTATAGTGTTAGTAGCCTATTCCAAGTACTCAGATAGAGGTGTATATATTGTTTATATGCGTGAGGATGCGTCATATGGGTGTATGTATACATGTGCTGTTATATGTATATAGGTATGTCTGCTGCTATATACACATGTGTGCTTGCATGCACACATATTAAAAATTATATATATAATTATGTACATTTTTACAATCTAATGCTAATTTACTTCTTTCTCCTTTCTAATTTCTATCTTCTACTTTTTATTACAATTTTTCCAAAATTTTAGCTTCATCTATAGTTACTAATTTCATATGTTTACACTAGATTTCATATTTCATACAAATTAATTACACTCAATTGGTCACCATGAAACAGGCAGCCGCCTAGTATGGTGATTCATTATATCTACTTTATGTAAATTTCATAATAATGTAACATGTATTAAATAAATAAAATAAATAAATATGATTTGAGATTTTCACTGCTAAAGTAATTATCATTGTGATTTATTTTTGGGGTATTATGTCATATCCCCCTTCTTTAGTTAACGTTTCTTATATTATTATTTTATATTGGTTTAAGAAATTATCAATATTTCTTTTAACAGAGCGTGGAGCAAGTTTTGTAAGGTCCAATAATAATAAAACTCAGATAAACCAGATACCTGTCGGCATTAATATTTTAATAGTGAAATTCATGAGTCGAACCCGTAACCACCTTCAACTTATTATAGCCATCTTCAGACTGGTTAGATGGCTAGAATAAGCTGAAACCAGTATCGGTAAAAAAAAAAAAAATAACTGGAAAAAGTTTAAAATTGTTTCAATTTATGGAATTCCACCACAAATTTTCAATACATACCTAAAATAGAAATTTGAAAAACTGCAACCACCCAACAAGTCTGATCAGCATAATAAACACACTGCTCTGGATTATGTGTGACCTCTAATTTATAGTGATTTTACAAAATTGCAATACCAGGATCAATAAACATGTGAATCTTCATTCATTTGGTAGTTAATATGGAAAGCAGTTAATAGGTCAGTACATAAATACAAATTTAATAAAATGCAACCACCCAACAAGTCTGATGAGCATAATAAACACACTGCTCTGGATTATGTGTGACCTCTAATTTATAGTGATTTTACAAAATTGCAATACCAGGATCAATAGACATGTGAATCTTCATTCATTTGGTGGTTAGTATGGAAAGCCGTTAATAGATTCAGTGAAAACTTATCATTTTCCAATTATAAAAGAGGTTTACTTTGATTATGATATTACATCATTATGTATTATTAAAGTGTATTAAGTGACTTACCTGACTTACTTTAAACATTGATTCTTGAGCTTATGCAGTTATTAAGAATGTAGCTGACATTTTGGTGTCCTATGACTATTTATTTATTTATTTTTATCAACTAAAAACTTTTATTGTACAGTTAGGGTCGGGGTGGGGGATTGGTGGGCGGTTACTCGGCTGAGTGACCAGTGTCGCACATGTGAAAAAAAATTGTTTCATTTTTCAAAAAACTACAACAAAAATGTCACCGGAGTTCAAAATTTTGATTACTTTATTATCTACGAATAATGTTAGGAATCAATGTTTAAAGAAAGTCAGGCACCTCTATTAACACCTTTAATGTTATGCACCTTTCTTACCTTTGATAGCTGCGGATGCTGAACGTTTGGTCATCATGAATATTTGGTCATCATGAATATTTGGTCATCATGAACATTTGGTCATCATGAACATTTGGTCATCATGAACATTTGGTCATCATGTTCATTTGGTCATCATGACCATTTGGTCATCATGAACATTTGGTCATCATGAACATTTGGTCATCATGAACATTTGGTCATCATGAACATTTGGTCATCATGAACTTTTGGTCATCATGAACAGAATGGTGGAGTCGGAAACAGGTGAATTAAAACCATGTTTGAAGCTTTATAACATTTGTTTAACTTTAATTCAATATAATATTGCAGCATAGAGAAAGCGTCACCAGGCTAAAGGGCCTCACACAACTCTTTAATTTGTCCTCACTTCCTTACTAGATCAACTTTAGTGTCACATTTTGTTAATATACTCTTTTTTATAATATTATCTCCTTAAGAATATTTGAATTATGTGCCAAAAATACAAATGAGAATAAAAATGTCAAAAATGTCTAATATGTATTTATATAATTCTTAGTACGAATTTAGAAAATCAGAAAAGATTATCAAATAAATCATAATATTTTTTATTTTATTTTTTTTTAAATCTTTCGAATCATTCGTCTTTTTCACGCTTGTTTTATGCTCGCACTAAAACATTTATAATAAGTCACTTTACATTTTTGGAATTATTGCGATAAGTTTGCATCAATGACTGCAGTGCCATTTGAAGAATAAAATAAAACATTTTTATAACATACCATTAGAATACTTCTTTATGGTTTGTTTTTTTTTCATTTTTATGTTTCAGTTTGTAATTATTATTTGGATATCAGTTAAAATTATTTAAATGTATTAATTAAAATTCCAACCTCGTGCCTTACAATCTTTTCTTAGTGTTAAACATTTTTTCAATCACTTTCTTATAGTGTTAATCAGACTGTTATTCTGTTATGTTTGAAAGATTGCGTTATGATCGAACAGAGAAATTAAATTAAATGGCTCGGATATTAGTACAAAATTACTTAAAACATTTTAGATCCAATATAATTCTTCAGTTGGGTAACAAATATTATTCTGTCAGAATATTCTTGAAATTTATTTATAAACTGTGGATGATTGAATGTTTTTGAATGTTTACAAGAAAAAATCCGATGGAATAATTATTGGAAGGATTGGCCGATGGACATGTTTATTTATTTAATGTTTCGTAACTATCGAGTGTACATTGAATACTAAAGTATCAAAAATTGAAATATTTTAAAAACAAATTACAGTAGAATCTTTTTTACTCATCAGGGAATATTATCTACGAAGAAAAAGCAAATAAACTGTTGTAAAATGTTGTTGTTGAAATAAATAGGCTGAAAATAGTGAAAAGAAACGCATCACTTGATGGTTAATTAAGACTGTACTGTAATTATTATTCAGTATATTTTCTGTTCATTTAGAAATTCCATCCCTTGATGTTGTGACATTTATTTGTACTCTTAATTGACAAGCTCCCACACCAATGTAGCCATGGACAGATTCATTCATATTATTAAATCAATTCATTCGAGACTGAATGCATTAATTTGACTAAATTGATAAAGTAATTAATTTTGATTTAGGACACTAGTACGTACAAGTTTACAGATGTTTTGCATAGATGAAATTACCTCACTGTTAATTTTGTGCAAAATGAAAGAAATAATTTTAAGTTAGGTATACACATTTGGAATTATTTGATGTATGTAATAAAATACATTTAATCATTTTTTCAAATAGATTCCTGATGTTGTCTCATTCTGCATGCATGTTATATCAGGTGTTATGGACGTAATGAATTCATTCTGAATGAATGAAGTAATTGGTTTGATTCACAGTCTTTCCGCCCATGCCTACTCGATTGTACATTATAAAATATGTTTTTTCAGAGGACCGTCTTTAACCGTATTCATGTCTTCAACTGTTTTGTCGAACAATGCATTCATTCCACATTCATATTGTTTATTTCTCCAAGTTTTTCTCCGTTCCCGCTGAACCTGCGATTCATCTCAATACCTAAGTACACCCATTATATGTTTTATAAATGTGGATCACAGACAAATTGTTCTCGTTTGGTTTCTTTTAAATATATATTATTTAATCTTTAGAAAAAACAACCATATTATTATTTTATTAGTATTATTATAATTTTTTTGTATTATTTAAATATTGCAACACTTAATACAGGATCTGTTTAACCTTTTTGCTACCAACATTTTTCTAATATGTTACTTTAATCTAGTTTACTTTTGTAAGATAGAATGATATTTATTATACTCTCTAATGGCTGTTTCATTACTTTGTATATTTTAACAATGGCGTAAGTTCCAACATGATTTAATGGTAGGAAAAAGGTTTCACAATGTTCTAAAGCTTAACTGATGAATCCAGGAGTTACTTATGCATCAGGCATTACAGAATATTTCAACGAAAGCACATACATTTGTATTATCTTTTAGGAATTAATTGAGAAGGCCCCACTATGAAAGGTATACGTAACGTCTATGTAGAATGATTTGTGTTTGTAAATATGTTGTAGCTAGATGGCAAAAAATAGTGTCATATGATTGAATGTAAATATTATAATATGTAGGTATGTTTATTAGAAATATGAGATATGGCTGGAAAATTCAGGCTTAGAAAATGGCAGAACTATCACATAAGCTTTTTAGATTGTATATATTTTTTTCATTTAGCTCACTTCCGAATTTATCAACTTTACCAGTACACGCGTATTGTGAGGTGATCAGATAACTCATCAAAATGACAATTCAACACACCTATAAAAAGTGTTATAAAGTTATGAAAAGTCATGAAACAAAAACTAGGTTACATATGTAACTATTTAACCTAGTTTCTGTTTCATCACTTTTAATGACTTTATATCAACTTTTAAAAGTGTGTTGAATTGTCATTTTGAGTAGTTATCGTGGAACCGTATGGTGAATACAACAAAAATAATTTATTATTTTTATTTTGGTGTAAGTATTTGGTTGAATGAAATGAAAATCATTTATTGATGGAATTGGGTAATAACCTTTTTCCCGTCATATTCAAAAGATTGTGACATGTAAAAAAAGCCCGGCCGGGCATAAAACTAAACAAAATAAAATAAAATTATAGTTACATGTTTAATTTATCTAAAGTTTTAGTACACTAGTAGATGACGACACTACACTGAGATGAATGTTAAAAAACAAAATACCTTTTGTATTCATAATTTGAATATGAATTTTTAATAATTATTATATGACGGTGTGCACACTTTCATTGAATCTGGGATTACACGTAAAACAAAAGAGTCAACGATAAAGTGATATTTGTATAAGTATTGCATACAGACGACTTAAGTTGTTAATTTAGCTTACAGCTATCATACTTATTGAAGCTATCAGGCCAAAAAGCTTAAAACGTCCTCCAAACCAAAGCTCTAAGACGATTTTTATAACAAAAACAACCTAACGCTATATCAAAACTTGTTAACCCGTATATCACCGTCTTCGTACTGGCGAATAGAGTTGGCTGCTTCCAACCAGCACTCAATGCTGTGAATCTAGCAGCTTTCTTCCCTTACAAACGATAATAATTTTCATTACGATGCGCTATAAGTTATTATTATTATTTTTTTTACTTCTTAAAGTGCAGCAAACTCTCAGTGCTTGTACATTTTTTAAATTATTATTTGGTGAAGTGTTTTGAGCATGAATCTTCATACTGGTTCTTCGTTACTTCTGCCATCACTGTGCGTGGATTCAGAATACGTAGATCCGCCTTGTAATCGTTTCATTATAATAGACCCCGCAATGGCTGACGTATCTCATAATGAACAACATAATTAGATAACCAAATGCCAGCTTTTGCCAGAATGCAATTCCCTGTGCACTAGTGCACAGTCAGTTAATTAAATAATAGGCCGGGTAGCGAATTTGAACAAGGAAAACTTATAAGAATTTAGCACATAAACAAATAATAGTAATCTGACAGGATCAAATAGCGTAGCATTATATCGCAGGTTAATAATTACTACGACTGTGTAATTCCGAAGTCAGTTTCTCCGAGTCACACATAAAACCAAACCTCTGTTTTCTTGCCCATGTACGCTACAACATAAAATATTTGGTGTGGCATACATGGGTGAGGAAATAAAGGTATGATTTTACGTATAACTTGAAGAAGCTGATTTCGGAGATACCTAGTAGTAATAACACGTAGGTACTCTTGTTTGATTACCCTACAATATTATGTTTGTAATATGTGATATTGGAAATCTGACAGGATCATAGACGACTGCTCTCAATAATCTGACAGAATCATAGTCGAGTGCTTTCAATAATCTGACAGAATCTCTTTTTGATAATCTGACAGGATCATAGACAAGTGTTTTTGATATTCTGACAGGGTCGTATGGCGTCTACACACGGTTGGTTTGCCAAGTACGTGAGTAGTTTATTTATCAAGTCAAGTCAAGCCTATTGTTCGATCCCTGCCCAAATGTTTTCTTAAAAAAACATAGATAATGGTGGGCAAATATGTGTGTGTGTGTAGGCGAATTATAGAACATAATTCTGACAGAAATGTTGACCATAGACATGTGATTTCAAAGAGATTCTCTTAGTTTAAAATCGCTACCCTGATCATGGAACTAAAAATATTTTAAAAGGAATTGAATTTGTGTGTTGTTTGGAATGACTGGGGTTGTTTGTGCTTGGGGGAGATGAATGTGTATGTTTGAAAGTATCATGTATTTATGTTTGTTTGTTTGAAACGAGTGGTGTTTGTAAGCTTGCTTTGAGCTTGCTGTGAGCTCGTTGTCAGCTTGCGGCCGGCGGCTCTGCGGGTCTACTTGGGCTTCCAGGAGATGCTGTCCATACCTTGGAAGTGGCGTCTCAGACTGCCGCTATCGGCCCAGGTGGAGTCGAGATACTCGTCGTCATCGTCTTGCTCAAGTTTCTGCAAATAAACAGAATAAAATTATTAATCACATGATTCATAAATTAAAACAATAATAAGTGTGTCTGATTTTGTCAGGGTTTATTATATACCCGGCTTCACCTAAATTTCATTACACTCTGTTTATGAAAATAGTTGTGTTTTTTCACATTAGTTTATACACAATGTAAGAAGAATTAACTCGATAAAATAAAAGTAAGTGCACTAACTAAAACCTAATATCCTTCCCATCTCCATAACAAGTGAACCATTATCATAAGAATGCCAAAATTATTGTCACTAAAAAGTTTTCTGAAAAATCCGGGACCAAAAAAAAATTCGCAAGAATTCTACTGGGCAAATCCACTAAAATAGTTTTGAGATTTTAACAGAACTTGTAAGATTTTCGAAGTCTGTAACGAAAAGTAACGGAAATCTAAAACTTCCGCGAAAAACCTCAAAACTTTGCATAGTTACCCAGAAGTACCTACCTAAAGTTTTAAAGTTTATCGGCCTCAACGAAATTATTTCTCGGCACTTGATTCTAGGAAGCCCCGGAACAAAGAGCTGAGTAATTATTATTACTAGGGTAGGTACTTGTCGGTTTTATGCACACTGCATGCGGGCGTAATTTCCCGAGTTTTGCGCATTGTACTTTGTATGAATAAACATCGCATCGCTGCCGACACGAAAGGGTTGGGAACAGCAATCACGCAACGCGCCACTGTATCCAATCCACTACCAACCTTCTCATTCTGGACGTAGATTGTAAGTATACTGTGGTAGGCACCGGAGCTATATAACCATGGGTACATTGTTCCCACATACTGAAAACAGAGGTAGACTGGACTGTTCTTAATAAAATAATAGGTAAGTTCCACAAGAATTCAGTGCAAACTTCTGTCTGACACCAGTGAATCTACGACATATTTGTTTGGTAACTGTTTCGAAGCTGATCGATTTGGATCTGCGAAAAACAGAATTATCAGAGGAAAATTAATTAATCTAAAAAAGTTATTTGTGATAAAAATCTTAATAATAGCGCCCTTGAGGTAATTAACCAAAATGGCGCTATAATAAATTAGCAAATTATTATTTTTCTGCACGTCCACAGAGTTTATTTTAAATCCCTTACTAAAAGAACCTTTTCAAGAGCGGTGATGTAAGCGAATCTGCCAGGAGCAAGTTTAGTGTTTGAAAAGGTGACTAGTATTAACCCCTAGAGCCTCTGACTTTGCAATGTGTTTATTTTTCTTAGAAGATGTGTCAGAATACAGATTTCGTGGAAAATATTTTCGCAGTACATTTGATTCTAGATAAATTCACTGTTTTCGCATTACATTTGATTCCAGCTAAATTCGCCATTTTGGCATTACATTTGATTCCAGATAAATTCGCTATTTTGGCATTACATTTGATTCCAGCTAAATTAACCATTTTGGCATTACATTTGATTCCAGATAAATTCGATGTTTTGGAACGTATTCAAAATAAAATACTGTTCTTGAACCAGATGAAATACTCAGATTTTAGAATTACAATTCGAGGTAAGCAATTAAAAATATTAAAATTAAACGCAAAGAAAGATAGAGTTGCTTAGCGATGGTTTTTATCATGTAAACTGTAATTACTACTTTACATCGAACTAAAAAGCATATTTTATAAGACAGAGGTATTATATTGAAGATATCGTCTCTTCACTTTTTTAGTAATAGATAATTTAAAAATATTTACTTAAAAATTTGTAAACTTTGACAAATGCTAAATAATGATTTATATTTATTTAAAAAAAATTCTGGAACTTTATGGTAATTTTTTTAATACAAACTGAAAGCGCGGTATTATCTCTTTCTAACACTGTTTAAATCATACTCTCATCGTAATACAAAATCAGATAGCATAACTTTTATGAGACCGTGTCAGGCTAGATATCTCACAAAATTGCCCAAGGGATTTCTCGAATTTATTTTTAAATATTATTTTTTTTATTTGGGGCGTTTTAGTGCTAGTTCAGACACGGCGGGAACCGCGCGGTTTGAGAATCGCGCGGGAACCGCGTGGGTCTTATTTACGCAGGTATTTATATCAGGTATAATAATCATTCAGACATAATCGCGCGGTTAGTCCAACCTCGCGATTACCGCCACTCAACCGCTAGAAAATAGAATCGTGCGGCGCCCACGCGGTTTTATTACTATGGAGATCTTCCTCAGCGTTCAGTAGCGTTGCGGGCACCGCGCGATATAATAAATATCTTACCTCAAAGTTACTACGAGTTTTTCTTCTGGTGACACGCTTGCCCTCATTTGTGTTTCAGAGCTCGAAATATCTTCCCTGATTAATTTAATTAGTTCATCAAAAGATTTTATTGACATTCTTAAATAGTCAAAAAATTTCCTCTCAAACATTCTTAAATTGGGATATAGCGTTACGAATTGGCCATGTGTCAGTCGATCCCTTAATATTGGATGCACCCAATACTGCCTTTTCCTTCTTTTCTTTATTTTTTTCTGGGGCAGCCACAGACACGCTAGTTTCTCTTCGACTTCCATCTTGAAACTGATCGCTAATCGCTAACTAACCGCCGATGTTTGAACAGTCAACATTTTTGCGGTTCAAACCGCGCGATTTTATCAATCGCGCGGTTATCGCCGTGTCTGAACAGGCCCTTAGCGTTCTCGATACCCGGAGCGCAGAAGTTGCGTGAGTAAAATGCACACAGGCCCCGTATATCAGTCAGTTCCTATCCTCGCTGAGGGATATTTACTTCTATCAAGAGGCTCTTTGGCAGGAGTAAGTAACAAGTACTGATATACAGGGCCATTGTAATCAATAAATAGATGCGTTGACCTAGAAATTCTAGACAAGAGAAATTGCGTTATGTAGTCTGATTTCAAATGCTCTATATAGTATAATTCTTTAATTTTCCGTAAAAACAAATACTGTTTTAGAAACATGATAAAATCATATTTCCGGTATATGCATTTAAAATAAACATTACTATTTCTAAATATTTAAATTTTAATATCAAACGCGAAAAATGTTGTCAAAAACGCTAATCACATTTTTATTGAAATTTTTATTTTCCAATCATAGAAAATTTGAGAGATCTCGATATTTCGAAAACACGTTCGTTTTGTTTGGGGAATTTGTAAGAGAAGTGTACCTTCACTTTTACCTCGTCCATATAATAAAAAATAAGAAATATTTTTTAAAGTAAAACCGATTGTTACGATAGCGGCGCGAAATATGAATTATTCATTTAGGCTATTTTTAGGGTTTTATTAATGGATTCCAGTATAAATATTTGAGGCAAACTAGAAAGATATATTATTTATCTTTCTAAAGTCAAAAAAATTAAGTATTTCCGCATGATAGAAAAAAAGTAAAAATACTTTTATAAAATATGGTCGCCCGGTGATATATGACCCTAAAACGCTGGAGGGGAAACATATTTTACTATATTTACAATGCTAAATAGACGAAAAATAAAATGATAAAAAAGCATTTTCATGGGCGTAAATTCAAATTACAAAAAAACCTCTTTTTTAAAAATGTTTTATTTTATTTTTCATTATATCAAGACAGTTCGTACAGTGCAATGTTTTTTTTAATAATTACAGTTAACTCACAAAAAGATGAACTCCAAATTTGCCTCTAAAATCAATGCACATTTAATTTAGTGCTCTAATATCTCCTTATTTAAAATACAAATAAATAAAATAGCACATTTTCTACTACTCCATATACTAGATATTAGCTTTACCTTTTGATTGAAAAATAATTATTTAGTTGGGTTTGGTATTTTAGCCTCAAATCCAAATATAAGTTTTGTATTTTTTTTTTAATTTTTGCATGGTGCAGTCGTTCCCTCAAGTATAAGAAAACAGTGTCTATAAATAATTATTACATTTACATACCTATTGTTTTTGTACTTCATAATATTATTCATATAGTTACATTCTTTTACATTATTGGGCAGTGAGTTAAATATCTTTAGAATATTGTATTCCAATGTTCTGTATATTATATATTTGGCTTATGTTATATAATTCTCTCGAAAATGTATATTTTTAACCTATAGCCATTTAAATATATTTTCTAGTTCGTAATTCAAAGGAAATTGACACTTTAACCTTTAACCCAATATATCACACTACTTTTCATTTCAAATTTGTCTACAAAGAAAGCACCAGATACGATCTGGGACTTTATTTATATTAATAAAAATTATATTGTCCTAATACATCATTTAATCATGTACAATTAAGTTCATAATAACCTAAGAGGAAAGCCTCTAACGTTATGAGTTATCGTGTAAATTAGCTGTAGGATGTAGAAACGCTACTTATGCTTTACAAAAGGTATTGATTGATAGATAGCTCCATGGTACCATATACGAGTATATCCATGTTATAAAAAACGATTGTAATAGAAATATATGTATCCCTCTTATAAAAAAAACGCGTGTAATAGAAATATATGTATCCCTCTTATAAAAAAAACGCGTGTAATACTACGATATGTATGCCTCTTATAAAAAAATGCTTGTAATAAAAAGATAAGTTACGACAGAGCTCTCAGACATAAGACGATGTTTGTTCAATATAATAATTTTAACCTCTCACGCCTCTGGCATATTCTGTCAGAAGGTCGGAGTATTTCCGCTTTTCAATAAAATCCAAATAATTGGAATAATTCTGAACATATCCGAAAACTAAAAACTTTTTTGAAAGGTGATGAAATACGCTTTCAAATGTTATTATTAGAAATAAACATACACTTTGTTGTGATTTAAAATGGCTCACCTTACGTTTTTTAGTCTAATCACTGAACTAAAATCAATGCAAACATTATTATTTATTGTTTTTGTGTTTAATTCGTAGAACTCCATTTAATTTTTTTATAAATTTAATTTAGATTAAATTTGATAATATTATTATTAAGTTCTGCAAGTGTTTTAGTTTTTTATTATTGTGACAGCTGTTTCGGCTTACAAGGCCATTTTCAAACTGTGGTTAGTCCACATTGAGACGACGTTTTTATACTATTTCAAATGTAAATTTTGAAGGTGCATACATTGATTTATTACTGGTTACACCGATGACATGATCTATTGTTGGTTAAACCAATCTATGTTTTCCCCTCAGTAAATGGTAATGGGTTCTTAATTATTTACTAATGACTTTATTGCTTTGAATTATTTGGGTGCATTATACTGCTTGGGTTTTGTGAAAATGACCCAAATGAATGACCCAAATTTAACACTAATTAATAAAGTACGGAAAATAATTTACTCACCACTTCTTAGTATTTTCACAAAACCCAAGCAGTATAATGCACCCAAATAATTCAAAGCAATAAAGTCATTAGTAAATAATTAAGAACCCATTACCATTTATTGAGGGGAAAACATAGATTGGTTTAACCAACAATAGATCATGTCATCGGTGTAACCAGTAATAAATCAATGTATGCACCTTCAAAATTTACATTTGAAATAGTATAAAAACGTCGTCTCAATGTGGACTAACCACAGTTTGAAAATGGCCTTGTAAGCCGAAACAGCTGTCACAATAATAAAAAACTAAAACACTTGCAGAACTTAATAATAATATTATCAAATTTAATCTAAATTAAATTTATAAAAAAAGCAAACATTATTATCACTTAATTTTTTTTAAACTTAAAAATAGTGAAGTCACTAAGTTTCAAACGTTTTTTTCTCAAATTGCGGTCGGAACCTTTGGTTTCTTAAAGGTGTACATTTTTAATATTTATTATTCTGTGGTTAACTGCTAGATTTAAATATAAAGCCTGATATTTTTTCTTTCTAACACTGTTTAGATTGTAAGGGATATAAACAATTTCTGTGAGACCTTAATATGAACTGCTCCTAAAAGCAAACAAATTAGCCTGAAGGGTTAAAGAGATTCTTGCTTGTGTAGTGGTGGGATGGGACCGCGGGGTGGGGGTTCCAAACTATTTCGGGGTAGGATGAGACCGCGGGGCGGGGGTTTCAAACTATTTCGGGATAGTTTCGGGATATTATGGGACCGCGGGGCGGGGTTCCAAACTATTTAGGAATAGGATGGGACCGCGGGACGGGGATTCCAAACTATTTTGTGATAGGATGGGACCGCGGGACGGGGATTCCAAACTATTTTGTGATAGGATGGGACCGCGGGACGGGGATTCCAAACTATTTTGTGATAGGATGGGACCGCGGGACGGGGGTTCCAAACTATTTTGTGATAGAATGGGACCGCGGGACGGGGATCCCAAACTATTTCGGGATATTACAGACGGCGAAATAGTTCCCCTGTATTTACACTGTACGAACAGGGGCGTCCTCTTGGGCGTGTCACATAAAAAAAGACCACCGGGAAACTGTCAGTCGTTGACAGACCGTGCTATTTTAACTCGACCTTTTACATTTCGTCTGTATGTAAATTTGTATGCACGTCTCGTTTCCGGTTCAAGATGGTTGCCGTTTTAATAGTTCAGTAAAGATTTTTTTCAAATGTGTAATGTTCGTTTATTTGGACATTCTTATTCGCATTCTTCAATAATATAGTACCTACCTCTACTTTTTTGGACGAGGTCTACTGTTCACAGAACTACTAGAATACGATGTATGGCAACTGTACGTAGGTACTCATGGCAATTTATACTGTCTATATTCTGTACATGTATACGCACAGCAGTTATATTACATGTGTATAGTACATGCGGTCCTTTGTTACCTTCCCTATCGATTATTTCATTAGTACACCGGCTAAACGCTAAACGTATAATCTACTTCAAACGGTAGAATTATCGTGGCACGACTATTATGTATTATTATTTGAGTATTCGAGTCTCGCAATCAGTGGCGTAGCTAGGTAACCAAGGGCCCTGGGGCAAATTAAAAAATGGGGCCCCACTGCTATGTAGACTGATTAGGTTTTGGTAAGTTTTTAGATTTTCACGGCCAAAAGCATTTTTGTTGTTTGTTTTTGGGGTTTTATGCCGTGTTGCGCTAACTCCTTCTTTAGCCGACGTTTCGGACAGCGTTGCAGTGTCCATCATCAGGGCAGATCCGGTAGATCCGAAGATGTGTTTTTCTTTTTCACACATCTTCGGATCTACCGGATCTGCCCTGATGATGGACACTGCAACGCTGTCCGAAACGTCGGCTAAAGAAGGAGTTAGCGCAACACGGCATAACACCCCAAAAACAAACAACCAAAATGATTAGGTTTTATCAAATAAAAATATGAAATATTATACAAACACTTTAAAAATGCTAAGCTACTTAAGCTCTTTTTTGTGCACTGCAGACTGCAGGGCAGGTAATAAAAATATTAAACAGTAACAACATAAATTACAATAATACTTGGTGTAGATTTGGCTAATAAAACGAAATAGAGAAGATTCAAGGGTTTATTATATAAAGGTCGGGCCTACCAACTGACTAAATAACAATTATATTTACAATTTTTTCCTAGCTTTAGTTTTCGCAAAAGTATCAATGACTTCGTTTAAATCCAGGCTTGATGCGGTTTTGTTTTCAATTGCTATTAGCGATAAATGTCTGAGTCGAGTTTGGCACATCTTATTTCTTAAATAATTTTTTATTATTTTTTAAATGACCTTCAGCTGCTGCAGAAGTGATAGGAATTGTAAAGAATAATAACATTAGCACTCCATATTTGCTCATTATTTCCTTACATAATTGGTGAACAGTCCATGCTTGAGTTAGTTGAGGTAAAACTAGATGGTAAATATTAATAAATTGAAGTGAAACACTAGGGCCTATTATATCTGAATATTTTTTTTGGAATTCGTCACACTTTTGTAATAAAGTTGCTTCATCAACATGTAATAAAAATGTTGGTGTTAGAAAATCGAATATATGACAGACTGCACTCATACCAATAAAACGTGTATCTAATTGAGATATTACTGTGTCTAGTACATTATTGAAAATCTCAATTTTAAATATTTTTTCTCGGTTTGGAAATCGGTGATCAGCAGCTAATTCATCAAAATGTTTTTTTAACTTTTCTTTGCCTTTTTTCTTGAAAATGGGTATCAATACCATATTTTCTTGCAGTTTCACTGGCTTTGCACTTGAATAATTCGAAATCATTTCTATAAATTTGCAACTTTGCTTTGGTCTCTGCTAAAACTTTACTCGCCTCGCCCAAATTGATGTCGCATTTTTGTAAAGTTTTGGATGCATAATTGATGTCGTTCAATACACTGTGCATAAATTTGCAAAGCAACACGAAACTCGAAATTTAGCATTTTTGTTTTAATACTCTCTGCTTCACTACGCTCATCTTTATTAGGACTCTTTAGAACTATTCCTGATAATGCTTTGATAATATCAAAATAACGAAGTTTTATTGCAGATATCGTATTGACCCTACTGGACCATCTAGTCGGATTTAGTTTTTAGCAAACATCATCCACGTTAACATGATCGGCGGCGGAGGTATCTCCAACTGCAATAATTGTCGAATCTTCTTCAGTAGGCTTCTCAACCAACACTGCAGTTACCACATTATTTGAGTCACTATCAATAGAAATATTTTGGCCAGATGTACTTGCAGAAGGCTGACTAAAAAACTTGTCAATTTTGGGCAATTTTTGTTTACTATCTTCTCTTTCTTGGCCTTGTTTGCGTTTAAATGCACCACTGGGTTTCTTCTTTTTATCCATATTTTAATACGCTACAAGTGTAGTTGGGGAATGACGCACATATCCATAAATAAACCACTCTCCACATATCACTATCCGTCAAATTGACTGACACTGCCAACCTACAGAAAGAATTTAGGGGAATTCCCTAGGCATTACTTTTGAATTTCTCTCAATTGAGTTGTCATGATAAGGTGGGTTGCAAGATGCAACCTGTCATATTTATTTTGAAAATGGGAGAAATTTCCAAAAGTTCAGTTCGATCGAGATTTCTGGTAAGGATTCGAGGGCCCCCTGAGCTTGAGGGCCCCGGGGCACTGCCCCGCGTAGCCCCTAGGTAGCTACGCCGCTGCTCGCAATCACATAATACTCGGAATGTCAACACACTCCTCGGTTGATAAGGAGTAAATCATGGTAAGGCTTATATGGATTACAAATGACTTTGAAGGGCTTAGTTTAGGTTAGGTTGGCAGAACAAGAATTCAATCTAATTCTAAATAATTCATTTTTTCAACAATCTAATGTTTCGATTCTAATCGATTAAAATCCGTTCAAATGAATATTTATCGAGACCTCTAGGATTAAATCAGGGACCTAAAGCAAAATAGCTTATCGCAAGCTCGATGATAATAATAATAATAATAATAATAATTTCATTCCAGAATGTGGAGAGGTTAGTGCAATCCCACAGGTCCCATATAGATGCGCATTTATATCAGGTACATGAAAAGACATATTCTAAATGCAAAATCCTGGTTAAGTCTCCTTGACTCTCAACCCAGCTTCCCCTAAAGATGACATATACCCCGAGGGAAATCATTAAATCAGTGTGGAGTTAATACAAAGAAATACATTTCAAAAAGCTATTGACGATTAAGATAGGTCCTTGATGCGACCCTTGAGGGATACTTTTAATTATTTTGTTCATAGCTAGTTAGCAAAGTTATTTTAAGATTTTTTGAATTAAAAAAACGTGTGAAATGTGTGCATGGTAGAATAAATTGCTGTGACTGATGTTTACATCAATTAATAGATGTTTATATAAATCAAAGAGCGGTCATTTGATAATGGGAAGACAAAGGCAATGCGCAGAATTACGTGCGTGGTAGAATACATTGATGCTAAAGTAACTAAAGTTTGTAGCTACACATCTACCGTGTACATTTTGGCAGATTTTGCTAACGTTGGTTGCTGAAATTGAATGACATTGCATAATTACATTAATTAATAGCCGTTTAGATAAATCAAAGAGTGGTCATTTGATAATGGGAAGACACAGGTATAAAACATGGGTTTATTTTTTGTAATAATCCAAAACCGAAGCTTTGTAGCACTTTAGCTAAATGGCATTAGTTAGTTAAATAATAAACACAAGGTGTCGATAATTAGTAATAGATAAACATTTCATATGTTTGATGTACACCATTGGCAAACCAAAGTATGTTCTATAATTATATTGGTGAGTCTGTAAAGTCTGTAATAATAAGATATCAAGTTCCGCTGTTCCAACGTGTCATTCAACTTTATTAACCTCAACAATAGCTTAATGCGGTAAGTTTTTCTAGAACAAGCCGCTGGCTGGCCGTTAGACAGTGTATGTATAAAGCTGTATAAAACTAATTCGGCACGCCATAATAATATAGTCGGCGCCGCGGAGTCTGTCGCAGTGTAATGTTCTGCACAATGTGAACAGACCATACAAAAAGTCTGATACGAAAACAAGCAAAACACTCACCACAAATCAAAAACCCCAACCAACAAGTAGGACTTGAATACATTTATGGAACAAATGATTGCACCCCGATGCTCGTAACCAAGCAACATAAAAGAGTTTTGATTTAACAGCGAATAAATCCGCACTAGCCGAAAGGAGATGGGATTGTTTGCCACTGGATAAAGAAGAGACAAAAAGTAAAGAACATAATCTTCGATGTTTTCTGTTTTCGGAAGGTTTTTATGTTTTTGTTGACTTGGATTCACTTAGAACTGCCATTGGATTTGCTGCCATCGGCCATTGGAGCGTGTCTGAAAGGTGCAGATTTAATGCATCGATTTATTCAGTTCGATTTCGTTAATTAAAGTTTTTGTGGATATTTATTAGGTTTCAATATTGAATTTCCTGTTAGGGGTGGAATGGTAATTTTGTGAGGTCTGGGAATTTTAAAAACGGTTCCATTTGCCATAAAAGTTTACGAGCCTTTTTCGTGTCTCTAACTAACAATAATAATTAAACCGATAAAATTTCTCGTACTAGCTTTACGCCCGTCGCAGTCTAAAATTCCTGTTTGGTAAAGGAAAATATCAATGCTTAGTTGTAAAAGACTACAATAGGTATTAAATTGTTCAACACAGTTTTTAATTGGGTATATCACACTAGTTGCACTACCCGGTTACGTCAGTATAAATCTTGCAATTATAATAAACGCAATTTTTCCATGCAGGAAGAGTTTGAGACCCTTGGAGATTTTTTTATGAGATTATTAAATAATGCGATAAGAGCAGTTTATTTGATCGTAATATTATGCACTAAACAATAATTAGGTATACTTCATTCATTTAGTAGGACTTACTAAATGATTTTTAATACTTATGTTATTTCTTATTTGTTTAGTAGTTCTGTGAACAGATGATGGACAATGTAATGCTATCCGAAACTTTGGCTAAATAAGGGAGTAGCGCAACAGGGCATAATGCCCCAAAAATAAATTACTTATATACTTTTAGCCGTGAAAATCTCAAATCATATCGGTAGACCTCGCGTCTATTTTTTCTTATTTAATAAATAAAAACTAAAATTTCCTACTTAAATACCCACCTAATGAAGTTATAATCTAGGTATATATTTTATGTAACATTTTTTAATTTCAAATAAGGAATTATAGGTATCTACAATTTGTTCTAAGAAATATAACTATCTTAAATGACATACTTTTTAATTTTTTTCAAGGCAAGTAATTTCCATAATATTAAAAAAAATGCACGCAAGAAAGTCCAAATAAGAGCGACGATTTCATATTTAACCATTAAAACGTCCGCCATTTTGAAACGTAAACGGAACGTACAAGTGAATTTACAGACAGGCGAATTGCAAAACATTCCAATAAAAGGACTTCGCTACTACACAATAAAGAAGAACACAAAAATGCCTTTTGGGCTTTTTTCGTGATCAAAATATTTGTCTAATCGTGCCTAAGGCTGAAAATAGTGGCACGCGTACCGTTGGTAGACCGACGACAAGCTGGATCGCGTAGCGAATGGCGTGGCACTACAACTCTTCAATAATTTACCTACATATTAGCGCAAGTGACCGACGTACGCGTCGCACTATTTCGAGCCTTAAATTTCCGATACATAAATGTATTTACGAAATTCAAATGGGATGGAGATCTCAATGTCAGGTATGTTTAAGTGACACAGAGCGCTGGGCTAGTGGGACAAATGGAACATTAGTTTCTATTCAAATTTGTACGGAAAGCATTTCTTGTTTTATCCTGAGTTCGCTACGTTCAGTCAGCAAAAATACGTCAACCAAACCAGAGGAATAACCGTTGAACGTTTTAATTCAACACATGTTGAGGTAAACGACTTACATAATATATGAGGTCATGAACTTTTCTAGGAAATGCAAGCTGCATTATGAGGAGTAACGAGCAACTAGGAAGCAAAGTACACCATGCACACGGTATATTCAGGTTAGTTACCACAAACTTATGGGAAATTAATTTTAATTATTTAGATTTTTTGTGATTTTACGAGTTGTTTGATTTGAACCCGCGATTAGCGTTTAAAATAGAAAAATCTTTTAACAAAATAAAATTGTAAGACTTATTTTAAATATCGCTTTCAAATATTTTAGAATGCAAATGATATATAATTTCAAGGATTGATAAAACACTTTCTTTGTAGGCTTTGCGCGATGGGTTCAAATGTTGAAAGTTCAAATGCAGCAGGATCCACTCGCATGTATATACTCAAATTTGAAAATTCATAATTTGAAAATTCTCTAGGAGCTTTAAACGCTACGTAGAAAACGCTTTCAATGTAAAATATTTTGGAATATGACCATCTAATCAAATTTAAAACATTTTTAATAATCAAATAATGTCAATGCGAATCTAAAACTAATCAAAAGCATACCCCTCAAGATATTTCAAAATTTTCATCGACAGTTATTTCTACGTAGCGTAAGTATAGCTTTAGATTGTTATAAAATACAAAATACTAGCGCAAACCAGTGAAAAATTACTAGATAGTCTGAATTCTTGACACATTAGTTTCAATTTTGAAATTGACTATTAAAATAATTTCTGTTGAATATTATTTTATAGGTAGGTACTTTATCCCCTGTCTGAATTCTTCATAAAATCGGTTACAATTTTGAAAAAGACATTTAAATTTAAAGCAAATCGGAGTTTATTAAACCAGAGTTAGACATAAAGATAGATACATAAACCAAATTAGCATTTTTGGTAATATTCTATTCGAGAACTTATATATTCTAACAGAAACCACTAGGGTTTGGTTAAATATAGATTTTACATAATATATTATTTGGTTCGGCCCTTTTTGTTAGAAGTTACCTTCATGTGCCCTTAATATACTGTCTGATATGTCAATCAAAGTCCAAACATTGATGAAAGAAAAGTTATTTGTAAGTTAAAATCGATTTCCTCTAGCCTGACTGTGATTTATCTATCTCTCAGTTTGTTTCAACAAAGCTTCCTCACGAACTCCTCATTTTGGCAGTGTTCCCAAGCCTTTCTTCAATTTAGACTTTAAAAGGGTGGCTTGATGACACCAATGACTGACTTCTGATAGTATACGGTAGGCATTCGTATAATATATTCATAAGATATCCAAATATATATTTTATTGTAAGAAATAGAGAATCAGTTACTTAATCATTACATTTCATTTAAACCAGATAATCCGGACTAAATGAAAGTTATAATATACATTTGTGTAATATTTAATCAAGAATAATATAATATTGATAAATGTAAATGAAACATAAAACAGAACAAGAATAGAACCCAGGACCTCTGTCTTACCGGGACAATACTCTAACCCAGCGGTTTTCAAACATATCTTGCTCGTCGCCCACATTACAAGTATATTTTTCTTCAACGTCCCCCCCCCGCTGCCGCTGGAAATCAATGCTCTAACCACTGAGACATGAAACTGAAACCAATTGAGACGTGATTATTTTTCTGCCAGTTTTATCGATCACATATTTCGATTGAAGAATTACCAATATCATCCTCAATTAATTCCCATATTTTTGGGTGATATATTTTTGTAATATTACCTACCCGAATACAAATCATAAATCTAATGTAAAATATCTTGGTATCTTAATAGATATATTATTTTAAATAAGAAAACTATCAAAATTGTCTATCATGCATTAATTCAGTCCTTATTGCAGTACGGGATTATTGGGTGGGAGGGACTTTTAAGGCTTCTTTACAGCCCATAATTACAATTCAAAGAATAATTACAAAAAAATTATCCTTAGGAAACCATATGACTCCCCTACTTTAGAGATATTTCGGGAATTTAATGTACCATCTACCACAGAATTGTATAAGAGAATCGCCTTATATCAAATTTATAAAGAATATTTTATTTATAAAATTCACCCCTCAGATAGCATAAGCAATAGATTCAAAACTAATGGCTTAATAGCCATTCCTATGCTTAGAACGACCACGGCTCAGCACCACTATTCGTATTTAGGTGTGAGATGGTATAATATATTATTGTCCACAAATAAAATTAGTGTAACCAAAACTGTGAATTATGATTAATTCAAAAAGTTAATTATGTCCCTAAAATTGGATAGTGATATATTGTACCCCTAATTTTCTTATACTTACTCAATCTGTAAAAAATATATGTATTAATTTAATTATCTTTAAAAAACTATTTATCTAATTTGTTTACCTGATATATTGTACCCTCAATTTCCTCACGCTTACTTAATCTGTAAAAAGATATATTATTTTAATTATCTTTAAAAACACACTTTTCTAATTTGTGTACCTATGTTAATATTATGTTTGTATTTATATCATAAGTTTTTGATTATTGTTTAAAAATTCATTAGAACTAAAGGTAAATACTCCTCCCATAAACACGAGCTCCTGGAGCTCAACTTATGGAGTAGTAAAATAATAACGCAAAAAAACATATATATATAAGTCTGCATATTGTTATCATTTATAATGTTAAATAATTTACAATAATAAATAAAAAAAATATTATTTGTAATCTTGGACACCTGGAATTTTCTACAAGTCTAAATGGAGAGAATTAATTGAGGATTAATCGGAGTATCTTTAATTCCTTACTTGAAATATGAGATCGATTAAAACGACGGAAAAATAATCTCGTCTAAATAGTTCAGTGTTTTGTATTGTCCCGGTAAGACTGAAGTCCTGGCAGAAAAATAATCTCGTCTCAATAGTTCAGTGTTTTGCATTTCCGTTTTCGTGTCTTGTTCTGTTTCATGTTTTCTTTCAAATTGCAATTAGATCTATTCCAGACCTTGAAACGGAAATTATTAATAATAAATAGCGATGAGACGCCCTTAGTCGCTGGTACTGTGGAAACTTCACATGAACAATGTTTTGAAGCAAACGAAGTCGGAGAAGAAGAAAGAAAATGGTGAAAAGAAACATCTCCTAGAGTTCTAAGATCAGAACTAAAAAGCTCACCAGGGCCACTGAGTTCGAAAAGGAGTTGAACTTCCCATAATCCACTTAGAAATCTATATATTTTCAATAGGGGAAAAGAGTGTTAGTATTTTTGAAGATTTGATTTCTCTGGATACAAAAAACGCTTCTTCCTTAACAACTGTACTGTGTAAATTTTTCTCAGAGATCAAGACGGCACTATGCCTACAACTTTTCCATTTTTCTGTTTATCAATATAATCATTGAGTAAACCTCAAAATTGTACAAAAATATTGAATATTAATCCTAGACTAGATAGATTGTAACAATGTGATTATTGCGTCAACTTCAATTCACCACGTTGAACGCCATAGTAATAAATAAAATCTTTACCAAGCAAAAGTAATAGATAATTATCAAATATAAGATGACAAACCCGCGATTGCGGCATCATTGTAACAGATTAGGATTACTATCAGAAAGGATTGCATTGTTAAAGAATAAAAAGAAAGATGAAAATCAATGTACTCCTTGACCGGAGCTCCTCCGTCGCGCTGCTCTGCTATCAACCATAGACCGAGAGCCCATAGAGGAAAGCGGTCTGAAGATAGAGTTGTGTAAAAAATTACCATAAATGTAGCGGGGCGAAAGTAAACTGCTACAAGATGTCGCACATTAAAATAATAAATGGATATGTTTATCCAAGACACTATCTAGATCGCAATTAAATCCGGGTTGAATAAAATAAAAAAATTAAATTCTGGTTCTTGTAATCACGTTTGAAGACGGAAGCCAAAAAATATGCGTTAAGGAAATGAGGATTCTGGTAATTCACGAGACAGTTAAATATGATCGAAGGGGATAGTGTCAGATTAGCTCAGCGGAATAACAAAGCCCCGACAAGAGTGAGGTCCTGGGTTCAATTCCAAGATGCGACCGCATCTTTTTCTGATTTTTTAGTTTATTTTTCGTTTGACAGTTGTAAATATTAATGATTACATTATATTGTAAAAAACTGAAGAAGATCAACAATTAAGCGCCCTTGAGGTGATTTTCTCACGAGAACGGCGTTATACAAATAATCCAATCATTATTATTTACTTTCAATGTAAAAAAATATATATGAAGCAGACAAAGGCACAGAAAATAAAGATACAGCAAACGGTCTCGAACCCAGATGCTCTAGTTTTACCGGGGCTGGGGTGTATACCAATTGAAATATTGCCACTTCATTACATTTCGTAAATTTTTATCAATCCCATACTTTCTTTCTGAATGACTGACTAACAGTAACAATAATGATTAAATATTATTACAGTGAGGTTTAAAAGCTTCAATACGTCATCCCCAATAGAACTGCAAAAAAATTACATTATTCATGAAATGGTAAAGCTATGACTAAAAGATAAGTCGCTTATAAGTCGATGCAGACTGCAGACCACATCAATTCCAATACTGTCAGTATAGAAGTATCCGCTTTAAATCTGGAATCCGGTTCAATGCAGCCTCCTATTCACATCTCGCCCCTCCATCTCGCTGTTCGCCTCAACACTGTAACTTAATATTGTCTGCCTCGGATGGAGGAAGCTTTCAACACGTAAATTCCTTTCAAACGGATGCACAGATACGAATTCGTGAAAATTGAGTTTGATTTTACTGAAATGTAAGTTTATGCTCTAAATTGAATGAATGTCTTTCACAAATTGCCGGAGGGTAAATTACAGATATTTTTTTTATTTGTCTGGGGAACATTTATAACAAAATGATGGTGGTAGCAAAAGCCGCGTAATAACAAAATTGGTATAGTTATAAAATTTCCAATGGATATCTTCAAACATACTAATTTCCGTTGTCAGTGATAGAGTTATTCCTGCGTGAAATCCGGTTATGATCGTTGTTTGAAGAATTTAGGCAAACGATAAAGTAGGTACCTATACCTACATATAATCAGAAAATTATTTTATTCAATTAATAAGTTAAAAATTCTATATTGCGAATGTGTGTTTCTTTTGTTTAAATTTTTGACAAATTTCGTGCTTTTCCAAGTTTACTAACAGTGTTCATTCGGGAGGTAAATTTACAATCATCTCTCTAATTTGTCAACAATTTTTTTTTTTTAGTTTTACAAATCATACAATTATAATATCCCGTGCTTTTTCGCGGGATGTCCTAGTTTCTACTAATGTTGTAGTAGAACTCTTTTTAACCTAAATAAGTACTTTCTTACCATACTAGTTATTGTTAGAAGTTTAGGGCCTTGGACCACGTGGTGTCCGGTATCCATTCAGCGTGAGCGCCGCGTTGACAAGGCAGGCGGCGGAAGCGCGATGGCGGCAGGAAATGAATCCCGCCGGATACGGTTGGCGACCAACAGACAGCCTGCGGACTGCATGTTGCATGTACACGATGCAGTCCATCATTAATGCATTCGATGCAGCGCGCTAGTGGATTATTCAGTTACGCAGTAATTAAATTCACCCGACAGATGATGTAGGAACACATTTTCCGATTTTTATATACGTTTTGCATTATCATTATCTAACATTAAGGTACTTAAATAATTTTGACAATGCAGTTCTACATAAAATTTTTGTTATAGTTTTGCTTTATTCTTCTGACAATTTCAGTAGCTAAACGGGTAAAGAACTCAAGTATCTGGTTCACTTGATCGTGCCTTGCTCGGGCGTCCCCGTTACCATTCACATTTGCGTCAAATATTCTCCTTAGACACTTTCTTCGTTCATTCGCTCTACATGCACAAAAAGTCCATTTTAATCCTTCCTCTGCCATACATCGGAGGAGGTACCAGCACTCCATTGTGGACTGCTAGTTTCGCTCGTTTGGAAGAAAATATTTGTCCCAACCGCGTTCAGTCCTCCATTAAAGAGTTTCCCGCATTTACCCTTCTTTCAATATCTCTATCAACCTTCCCATTTTCATAACATACTTCCTAAATGTAGAAAAAAAATAATAACCTACGTTTTCCAAGATATCCTGAGATTTAAAGTACAGACCTTTGAAATAATTTAAATTCTAAGACCATGGAAAAGGATTAACTGTTCGGAATGTGGTGTTGCAGAAGTAAATGTACCAAGGACAGACTGGCATATAAATCTATCGTACAAAACTAATTGCCAACCGCATTCGAACATATTTTTGACACAACGCTTACCAAATCGAAAACCCGAACTCGAAGAATCTTAGGTTAGTGGTAAAGACAGAATAAGATCGGCATTTCATTGGTCTAATCAAGTCTGACAAGTGTTCAGAACCATCAGAAATTATTGAGTATGGTTTATCAGAACAATATTTTACATATTGGTCACTAGTGAACATCCTCGACAACCTACGACCCACTAATTAAACATTTTCAATGAAGACTTACGCCATTTTATTCGTATAACCTTGTTAGCTTTCATATAAATTATAAATGTTGAACCCGAGTGCACTTTATTCTCATGAAAAGATTCCGGGAACAAAAACTCTTGCATTTAATCTGAAAGGATTTCAACACCGCTCCTTCCTAAGAATACCATACCAGGGGTCCCCAAACATTATAAAGAGATGGACTCTGAGTAGGTAGGTACCTATTTAAAATACATTTTTTACACTTAAAGGGGACGTAATATAATTGAAACAAAATATTTGTAGCGAAAGTAGTTTAAAAGATTAGTAGTTTTTAAATTTTAAATTTATTCATCAACAATATATTTATTATCACACAAATGTAAGAAATCAGAGATTACACCGAAAACACAGCACTTATAATAAATGAATGCAGCAATGACAAATAATAATAATGTAAGACGAAGATGTAGATAAGGAAGATTCACAAATCGCCCGTGTCATTTTTGACAGTTGATATTGACTAAAATATTGTTAATTTATCGAGCCCGTTCATTTCCTGGATAATCTTGTTTATAAGTTCATAAACATCACTAAAAAAAAATTGCGCCGAATTCAAAATTATTTAGTGCTATTAAATGATCGGATATGATGAAGTTAAACTTGAGGAAACGGAGTTTTCACACTTTTTCGGGAAATCAAGGGGAATGACTACCGATTATTTATCAAAACCATTCAGCAAATGATTAAAATAATAAAATAAAATCAGTTTGGTATTGATATAATACATTATACAGCTTAACTAAGAATTTCACTGATTACATCTAAATTATTGCTCTTTAAAGCTGAAAATTTTGAATCATTTCGTAAGAATGAGATTAAAACGGATTTTTTTCACCTAATTTGAACGATTCATCAAATTTCAAAGTCGAAATTTAAGTTCTGTAAAAGTTTTGTTAATATTTCACCAAGAGCTTCAAGTACTTAGATAATAACAGAACTTGTATAGAACTTTCACAGAACTTGAATATTAACTTTGAAATCTTATAAATTGTTCAAATTCTGTGAAATAACCCGTCCTAATTATTATACCTAACTAAGCAGATTTTTTTTACAGTAGATAATTTTATTTCATGAACCGGTTGCATTCGGGTGTAAACGATAATAATTTCAAAGAATCTACATCGCTTTTCCCAGAAACTTGTTGACGATTACTCCTGCAGCCCGAAGCAAATCCGACAAAAGATATAATTTGAACCGTAAAGTTTCTCTTGGCAAGGCGGCAATTAGGGCAAACTTCCCCCGTAGCCTGCAGCATACAGCCTGCAACACAGCCTGCAACCTGTGGGAGCAAGCCTTTGTAATGTTTATAGTTAATGGAAAATAGGCTCTCCGACCAGAAATAGTGACATGGCAACCTTTGTGGTGTTTTGCACTGTTGTCTTTGAGCCTGTGTTCTGGTACCTTGCAGTGTAGCTTCCCAAAATATGTTCGTGTTATAGTTAATTATACGAGCTTATGTAAGTACACACACTTTCCATGTCCAAATCAAAATAATATGTACAATGTAGGATGAGGCGAGGATCAATTGTAATTGTCGGGTTATGTAATATAATGTGTATTTGTTGGGTTAGCTGGAAGAAATAAGATGTAACCTATAAGCTATACCCTTTGTAATCTGTATTTTTGCCAGTGGCGGTTCGTGGTCTTTTTAACAGGGGGTTCAGAAATTCAAGAGAAGAAAAACATATCTAATTAAAATTTACTTACTGTTGTCCTTCGTCAAATAGTCGAATACGGCAGCAGTCACACAACTTAAATAAAGTTAGTGGGAGGGGTACCTACATATTATTGTTTTTAAATCACTTCACTAGACACAAATATTAGATAATGAGAAAAGTTTTATAGGAATTAAATTGTTTAATGTTTTTATAGCACTCAATGTATGTTGCTAATTATTATTGTTTTTTCGAGAAGAATAATTTCGTAGAATATACATATAATAGATATTTAAAACATTAAAAAAAAACAAATAAAGGTGGCACGAAATAAATTTACTAAGTCTACTTCAATAGGTAGTAGATTTGCAAATGCCATAAGCAAACGGTTGGAGAAATGCAGAAACAAGAAAACAAAAATATGTACAAAAATGACTACAAAGTTAAATACCGTAATATAACATAAAAAATAACACTTGCTTCCCTAAAGGTCAAACGTCGACCGCGAAGTTCTCGGGTTTCTTCGGTTACATTCGTCAATGTTCGGAGGTCACGTGATAACATAACGCGTGTTCGGCGCACACAATTTGTCTTACTTTTGCAAAGAAAGACCAAATTTTGTATATGTCACCGTCATAGGGATCTGTACCGGCTAAAATTCTTTTGTATGAAGAGTTTGGCGCGGATTTCAACTCGCACAAAATTTGGAATATGTATCGTATTTTTCGGTGGCGCGGGTTTTGAAGGCGAAATTTTAATAGCGTGCTATCTATAATGTGCTTATATTATTATAAAACAAGTTTGTTTTATTTTCTCATCTTTTTAATGGGGGTTCGCCGCACAAACGCACTTTAGAGAAAACCGCCACAGATTTTTGCGCAATAAATGTTTTTTGAATTTTGAATTTTGATCAAGCATTTAAATACTTTATTTATTTTTTAAACTAGTTTCATGTATTAATTAAGAGTGATTGTATTAACGCTTGTCAACAGAATATTGCCCAAAAAACGGCGTTATTGGAAATAAGTTTTATCTGCAAACATGAAGAAAAGGAAGAATGTACAAAAATACTAGAAATTAAACGGTTTTAATACAATTTCATTGGATTTTTAAATTTCATATAATATTTGAAGATATTCATATATTTGAAGATATTAACCATTGAATAAGTTGATAATACTGGTAAATCTTATAAACGAAACAGGAAACAGTACAAGATACAGAAAAAAAAAGTGGGTGTGTCAAGCCTACGCAAGACAGAAGTGAAACTTCTAGTATTCCTCTCTCTCTATTTTCATTTCATCATCTCTATTTTCTCTCTTAGGTTAGTTTGAAAATTAGAGGTTAAATAATTCAACGACGAAGCATGGATTTGCTTTTTCTAATATTTTCTTATAGATGAATGACGTTCGATTAATGTATAGTTCCAAAAATTTTCAATTTATTCACAAGTATACAATATTACATAAATAACAATATTACAATTAAAAATTACAAAGAAATTACAATGACAATGATGTGTTCATCACCTCTATCTCGTCACTACTCATTTTTAACACTGAAATTCTGTACCAAACCGTATGAACCACAATCAATTACGTATTTCACTCGTATTACACTCACGACGCAGTATACTAACCAAGCAGCTGATGCTTGGCGTGGCGCAGTTCGCTGGTGTCTGAGAGAGAGGAAAGAAGAGAAGAGAGAGAACGTTCGTGAGCGGCTCCCCCACCTCAACAAGCGCATATGGTGAGAGAGGGACAGTGAACGGTGAGCGGTGGTGGGGGTACCCGCATTTTCGTGTCGATCCTGACTCGGTTTTACTCCGTCCCCGAAAATCCATTACGCGCCTAAAGAAGTTTCACTTCAAAAAGAAAAACGATTTTGATGGGTTACCTTAAGAAGTGATTGAAAAAGTTATTCCAGTAAATTGGACTATTCGTTTAGACTTTTAGAAAAACCCAATAGGTGTTCAAAATCAATAAAATTTTTATATGTATATCGCAGACACTATCTAGGTTACAAATACATTTGTTAGAACTATGTAGGCATTCAAAAAGATAGCAGCCAAAAATATGGGTAAAATATTGATTTTTTTCGAATGAAGCAAATACTTCGGGGAGTGACATTATATATTAAATGAAAGTATACACTTTCTAATACATCACTTTTTTATTGAATTAATAACTGACAGCCAACCAGGTTCCGCTTGTCTCAACGTTCATCAGGGCTTATATATTAACTGTTAATTTAATATCACTGATGAAGCTTGAGATAAGCGAAACCTGGTTGACAGTCTAGTAAAAAGTGATGTATTATAAAGTGTGTTTTTTAATTTAATAAAAAATATTGAAGATAATAGTGTTAGTTCTGAATTTCAAAAATGAGATCGACAAAAATAACGTTAAATAATTAGGTCCCAATGGCCAAGTAAGTTGAGCCGTTGTCCCGTTAAGACAGAGATCTTGGGTTCGATTCCCAGTTGAGACCATTACGATTTTTTACTATTTGTGTTTGTCTTGTTCTGTTTCGTGGTTATAAAACAATGTATGGTTTCTATTCACAAATAAATTGCAATAGGCACTCAAATTATTTTCTAATAGTTTCCACAAATTAGACACAATTGTTTCCATGAATCAATAGTATTGATTTAGACTTGGCGTTATTTAAACAATGTAATTTCGGATGTGACATGAGTACGTAGTATCATTTTAAAAATAAATTAAAAATTATTGATTCTAGTTATTTTCAGTACATATAATGAATTTATGCCGCCGTTCTTACAATAGTTGGTGGTCGGCATAGTTGCATTCAAGCAGTTGATCGGGATTCATTTCTCGGCAATTATTATTAAAACTATTTTTTAATATTTTATAGTTGTAACTAATTAAAAAAAATGTTTTATTTCACTGGTCTGCGATAGTAATACAATATTTTAAAAGCTTCTTTTGAAACAACTTCTTTCGAAAAATTAGAATAGTGGTGTATACCAGATAGTTTATACAAATCTAGGTTGTATAACCTATATACATTTTTTCTCATTTTTTTCAACCCCTTTGATATTTGCCTTAGAAAAGCCTTAAGGGGTGAAGTGCAATTAAAGAAAAAAATAGTAGGCAATTTACATAATACGATTCATCTGGTTGTTTATCACTTTGCATTAAAATATTGTTAACATCCGTTGAGCGGGGTTTTGTTTGGGTCGGCAGTAAATTTCCTAGTTCACCCTTTGTACCATCGGCGATTCTTCAACGTGGCGTATTTTATCTGAAGCAATTACTCGCTGGGCCATATTTTATTTCTCTCGTCTGGTACCACGACTACCAGGAGAAATGGACTATAAAGGGATTTTATTTGTTTCGAGGAATAATTCTAAATATTGTTGTTGTCTGAATCTTTTGTCTTTAATATTGTGGTAAACATTAATTTTTTTTAGGCCACGAAGCCCGCCTTCCCAATAATAATCTCAACTTCGTGGTCAAGCGGTTAATATCATCGATTAAGAATCGAAAGGTCGCGGATTCAAATGCCGGTGTTATAAAATAATTTTTATTTAATTAGTACCACGTAGAAAGGCGGGAGTAGTTGGGAATCTTGTACAGTGTTCACATAAAAAAAACTGTTACACAAATATATTGGTTATGAAAAAAGTAAAATAACAGACTTCGTTTGTATTTAAAATAATACATTATAAATTAATCTTTAACTCCATTTACTTTACAGCAAAATTTACACAGCGGTTGTCTTTGACAGTGGAAAAGCTGCTAGAATTTTGCTTTGCAGTGTCTTTTTAATGAAGATGATTTTTATATCTATATATTTTTCATGGAATAACTTTAATAATTTAATTATTGAAGACAATATTAACGATTTGAAAAAGATACGGTCACATCTAGGACTTAACCCAGGAACCTTCCCTTGCCGGGGCACCGCTCTACTAAATATTCTAAGATCTTTTATAAAACTTAAAAGCGTTCAAGTGAAATACGTTATAAACCGATAGAAATTCGGAACGCGGGCTATAAATTCGGTTCCTCATTGCTGAGTTTAATCAATCGCTCCACTTTCCATGGTCGACAATGCGTGAAAGACCACTCCTCAGCCAAGGACAACGACTTACCTGACGCCAGTGATACTTGGTCACTCCAGCGCATTGGTTGGTGACCTTTCTCTGATTCTCCTGACAAACACTTTGCCAGTGACCATGAGTTACTCCAAGTCGGAGTCCTCAGTTTGACAAGCAAAGTGTCCAAAGTATCTTAATCCTTCAGTACTTTTATCACTTTTGTTCAGTTTGTGTTCTGTGTATTTCAAATGTTTTGTATTAAAAATACTGTTTTAGAAACTAGATAAAATTATCTTTCCGGTGTATGAATTTAAAATAAATATAACTTTTTATAAATAATAAAATTTTGAAAACGTGAAAAAAGTCTTCAACAACGCTAACCACGGTTAACTCCAATCGTAGAAGAATAGAGAGAACTCGATATTTCTAAAATAAATTCGTTTTGTTTGAGGAATTTGTAAGAAAACTGTAAATTCACTTTTACGTCGTTCATATAATAAAAAAAACAGAAATAATTATAAAAGAAAACTATTGATAGCGACGCTAAATGTGAACTATTCGTTTTGGCTATTTATAGGATTTTATTAATGGCATCCAGTATAAGGAAACAATTATTATTTCTCTTTCTAACGTCAAAAAATTTACATATTTCCGCATGATAATTTTTTTTCTGTAAAATATGGACGCCCGGTCATATACGATCCTAAACCGCTGGAGGGGTTTTAACATACGCTCGAGTTGAAAGCCTGATGTGGAACTCCCAGTACGTAGAAATAATCAAAGTAAGTATTTTCTCAACCTTAACTTGTATCTTCTAGAAATCTAATACACAATCCACGGGATCTGCTGTCAGTATTGTTTCTTGCGAGACGGTTCCTTTTATTCGGTCGTAATTTTCACGTGACCTGAAAAACTTCGCAATAAAAACTCAAAGCCATGAACGGTACACTTACAGTGAGCTGTCATTCTAGTTGATCTCTGACCGACACGTGAAATGGCAGTATACCTATAAGCTATGTTGCATTAATCTAAAATTGGATGACATTATAAAAATTTATGGAAGTTAATATCTGTTCACTCATTTTAGTAAGTCCCTGGGACTAATTAATCCTCAGACAAAAATAATATAATTATTTATTTTAAATACATCTATCATAGTTACTCGGCCACCGGTCGGTGGCCGAGTTGACATCGCGCTTGGGTCCCACCCAGGCGTACCGTGTTCAATTCCTCGGCTGGCTAAGTCCTCCATCACAACACAAGCAACATTTTCCGCTTTCTGTGGTGGTAGTAGAAGATTTTCAAATATTGTCAGGTTATTCGTAACCCGGGAATATTTGTCTTTCTTTAAAAAAAAAAAAATATTGAAAAAAACGGGGTTTACGGGTTATAATTTAAAAAAATAGAGTTCAGACCAAGGAGAAATAAAAGTTGAAATGAGGGAACAGTTTACAGTAATCGATTTTGCTACTATAAATTGATGGCTTAAATCCAACATATTGCATCTCCAAAACTTACTGATATGAAATATTGTTAATTTATTAAAAATCTGGTCAAATTATTCGTTTTCCTGTTAAAAACGGTACTAGAGGCCTATAACGAATGAATTGACAAAAATCATAGCAAAATAGCAGTACAGCGCGAATATGTTATGAGGAAGTCAGAACACGTGTTCTTAAAATGATAATAGGTTCGCATCTCGTCCGCAGATTTATTCGGGCAAGGCCACCTGTGTTGAACACGTGCTCAGATATATTCCGAGTGAGTAATATTTTATAAGAAAATTATCATGTAGTTACATTTTGAACAGTATAATGATAAAAAATCATTTTATGTACTCATTTTTCTCCGTGCATAAACGATTTAGTATTTTGAGAAAGTTATGTAAAAAAATTGAGTCTCTTTTGAAAATTTGATACGTAAATATCTTTTGAATGGTTTGAGTTCGAAACTCACTTTCACAAAGAAAATTATATCAAACGCATTGATTTTAAGCCATCGAAACAGTACATTTGATAAGGGTATGATTACACTTTCACTTCACAGGACTTTACAACCACTGTTAGAAAAATCCAAATATATTGAAAAAGATGAGAAGGAAAAAGCCATTTTTAAATTTCGTGCGAATTAATGTTTTTACTTTCAAATTTTACATTTTAAGTAAAAAAGGTAATTAAAAAAGCATAAAAACATTATGCTTTGCATCTAGTAATTAATAATCGTTTTCATTTTGTACTCAAAAAAAGTAATCAGTTTAATTTAAGCAAAATGTTGTTTTTTTCTTTAACCCCATATAGGGCACTGAGGAAAATAATTTCCTTCAGGTCCTATTTAATCTTTGAGGGTGATGTGTGCAGGATCTGTTTTAGCGAATGAAAGGAGATTAACTTCTTGGAAAATAAAAGGTATGAGGGTTGGGTAGGAATATTGGAATCAGTGTGTTCAGGAGTGACAAATGTCTGAATACATCCCTCGAGACACAGGTCGGAGAGGTGAAAGGGTCTCCCCAAACAGGTGCATCCTGTACACACCTCGCGCGATGAACCCGGCACCCCTACTAAATCAACAAACGTAGCGAACCACTTTGGGTGACCTATGGCAGAGGTGTTGGTCATCCAATAAATGGTTGCAGGGGCGGCGGTACCCAAACCCGCGCAAATAATTTTATATCGATCAATATTTGGAAACACACTGTTGGAATACAAATGCCGATAAAAACGGTTTCAGTATATTTACACACAAAAACTTTTTTGATCGAAGAACAACGAATCAACCACTCCTTCTTTTTACCAATGCTTAATCGTTCGCGATGGTAGATAAATATTTTCAAAGCACGGGAATAATTTATTCGTTCTTGCTAATATAATATTCATCGAATCAAGAAACAGAATGTTCTTTTTCTATGAAAATTAAATTAGTTATTCATTCAAGCACTGCTAAATTATACAAAACACATATTCTGGAAAAGTACACATATGGAACACTTTTCAAAAGACGATGTCTAAGGACGGGATGTTTTGGAGAATTTGAACAATTCATCAAATTTCAACGTTCATTTTCGGGTTCTGTGAAAGTCCTATTCAAGTTCTGTTATTATATTATTGTAGGCTAGTTGCTTGACAAAACTGAAATAAAAACAGAACTTGAAAATTTCTTTCATAGAACTTGAAAATGAACGTTGAAATTTGATGAATTGTTCAGATTCTCCGAAACAACCCGTCCTAAGAACGGGATGTTTTGGAGAATTTGAATAATTCATCAAATTTAAACGTTCATTTTCGGGTTTTTGTGAAAGTCCTATTCAAGATATACAAATAATCCTATCGCCTTGCTGAGATAACTTGCGAATTTATTCATTTTTAATTATTTAAGTGAGTAAAACTCATTGCGGGAAAGACAATATTACACAGTTAAAAAGAAAATATTTTTACATGAGAATTCAGATTTAAAGGGGATTTAAATGAATAGTGTACATACATTTTAAAACAGACTTGTCAGACTTAACACAGTTAATTGAGAAATATTTCAAAACTTCATTACGAAAGATATACAGAAGTTAGAGAGTTTCAAAGAAACGTTGTGTCACTGATTAATAAAGCTGCCGAGGAAATAACCTTTAAGAGCTTTTGCCAATATTTTTTTGTTCGTTACAGCGAGTTTTAGGTTACTAGGTGAAGCGTTCTGTTGCGTATATGCGATGTATTGTAAGGAGTTAATTTTAGTCATGTGAGTAGATGGCGATAAGTGTATTTGATTTTGTGATCGTGTTTTGTGCTGGTCTATGTCAGAATTAAAATCAGGTTTAGTGTTGGTCACGTACCAAGGAGTGTTGAATTATTTGCAGAATGGCAGTTGTGATGTTATATTTTGGCAGAATCGTAAAAGAAAGCATTTGTGTCTGTAGCTTTGATATTTAAAAATCACGTGTCATTGTGTTTGTCCACGCTAATCTCCGAAACCGCTCAACCGATTTCAATGAAATTTTGTGAATGTGTATGGTTGGTTCCAGCTTGAAATATAAGATTTAGAACCAAAAAAAATTGAATTTTTTTTCAACGAATTTCAAGATTTCTCATCCAAAAATAAATACAACCACACATTTTAACTTCCCTGCATAAAAAGCGGTCTGTGGTAGGACAACGTCTTATATTATAAAATTAATTCCAAATGGTTCAGTTAAATTCTAACTGGTTTATCTTAATATATAAAAAAAAATAGCCTGAGTATGTTTGTGCTCGCAAAACGCGAAAAGAAGATAACCGATATTGCTGACAATTTCAAAGTTTGTTATTATTAGTGCCAGTAGTGTAGATATTTAAATGGTAAAATGGTCGGGAAGCCCGAGGAATAGTTAACGCAATATCAATGTACCGTAATGAGATTATTACGTAGGAGAATTAAAGTCTATGTAATGTTTTTTTTATCAATAAAATTGTAGTATACAGTAGTGTTCCGTCACGCCGTTTGCTTTGACAGGCCGTGTGCTAACCAATCGTATCGTCAGAATTTGAACTGTGTAGTTTAAATTTGCACACGTCAGCTATAACCACGTAGTGCCGTGAGCCGTTCAGTCGCACAAAAACCGTTCGTCCTGTCAAAACTCCATCGCCGGTTATCTATCGGAATAATCACTTAATACGTATTTTATCGCAATTTAATTTAAAATAACGAGTGCTAACGAACCACAACCCCGTTCCAGTGCTGACAGATGAGTCTTACCATGCAGATTTCACCATCGCCACCCGGTAAGTTGATTGTGAATTAACCTTACGTATTGTGTTTTCGTATTCGCCTGTCACAAGCCATAGACTTCATTTATGCTTTATCTGTATGGAATAGCCCTTTAAAGTACTGCTATCCCAACCCTTGTTCGTTCCTTGATCAAGTAGTGAATGGTGAAAGAATTCGGAGGCATCCGAAAAAGACATTATAAATAGCGAAGCATTGCAGGAGATCCATTAGTACTTTATAAAAATGTTAATTCGATAAATAATAACGCGATTTTGATGTTAGAAAAAGAGGGTTTAAATAAATATTGAATATTGAAGGTCCGGCCCTGCTTACATAAGCCAGTAAAGCACGGAGATAGGTGAGCCCGCAAAGTACCGAGCGAATCCCTAGCCACTTGCCCAAAAGCCCGCGAGATTACCCGTACACCTGTCAAACGTATATTTATGACTTACAAACAAACACGGAGGTTGGAGAGAATTCTACATCCCGTGTAGTATATCATCTTCGATTCGAAATGCGAAATGGGCAGCTGTGTCACTTCTCGTTACAACCTGAACTAAGGCTAACTGATAAATGGCATAGTGATTGTACTAACAGTTTTGGGAAATTCATCTGCGATTCCTGCACAAAAAATAGATGGCTTAAAATATATTTTTATATTCCCTGCTTTTTGAGAATTTACTTTTAAAGCACTATCGTGTACCTAGCTATAATTTTTTAACGATTTATTTAAAAATTTTCAGAGTTACTAAAATTCTAATGAAAGGGAAAAATAATTAACAATATTGAAATAAATTAACGCTATGTAGAAAACAATTCTAATCTAATTCAAAAACTCAAAACCCAAAAAATGAAAGCGTGTGTACTAAAATGGATTAGCACGTAACATAGAATAAAGAATAAAACTAGGAGTGCCTTTCATACAAAATTGAAAGGAAACAAATGTTGCTTTTAGCCTGACATTGTAGATATCAACTTTCCACTTGATTTACGTAAACACATTGAAAATTTAATCCTCAAATAGGTTAATATTTGTATCATGAAACACAACCATGAGCCAATTCTCGTGTTAATCTTTATTCTATGGTAAGTAGATACTATATTTTTTCTTAATTATTCAATAAATCTAAAGAAATCCGTTAACCTATGCGGCACACTCCAATTTCCACAAATAACTAAACGATATCAAACGGGTATCTCCAAATATAGATCATCGCTTCCCTATAAACAGGGAATTTATTGCAAATAAAACATATCTCGGCGACAATATAAGAGTGTAAACCTGACATTTTCAGGAAACCTCTAAAGCCTTGTACATAATAATATAGCTTTATTTTACGCACGGATCTGTCTGGCTCCCGATACCACAAAAGTCCCCAGATTACTTTTCTCGCAGTTGAATGATCTCACAGTGAGCAGCCGACCTTGTGGTGCGGGTGGGGGAGTGAGGAAGATGGGGTGGGAGGGGGGTTAAGGGTGGAAGATATTCAATTAAATGTGAAATTGGAAGAAAATCAAGCAGAGTTGAAATATTACACGCACAGAATGAAGTGTCACACCATTATAATGATCATCATTATTTACAATAAATTCGGTAAGGATAAGACGGGGCCTAAAAGTTCATCTTTTAGATAAACTTTTATGAAATATTTATAAATTATTTCAACGTTCATTTTCAAGTTCTGTGAAAGATTTTTTCAAGTTCTGTTATTTATATTTCTTGTTATTTCAGTTCTGTCAAGCAACTATCCTATAATGATATAATAACAGAACTTGAACAGGACTTTCACAGAACCCCAAAATGAATTGTAGGAATTCTACGAAACAACTCGTCCTAAGAGTAAGACAATAGTAAATTTAAACATGTATTTTACTTTAAAAAAATAATCTCTTTTATTACTGCTAGGCGGTGGAATGACGTTAAGTTTAACGGATTCCCTCAGTACAAATGTTAGGGCTTCCGAAACATCCTAGTAATAATAACATTTTGGTAGTGTAGCGGCAAGCTACTAAGAAATTCTGTGACATTAATATGTGTAACGCACTTTGCATTTAGAACCTATGAGATAAGCGGCGAAAGCGCGCCGCATCTACCTCCTCGCGACTGCCGAAATGTTCTCGAACGAGTGTTTCCTATACAAAGTAGCGGTACCAGATCTGTCTATAGCAATTACTCCGTCAGTCCTATTAGTGTCCAGCAAGTGTTCAGCTTCAACTGACCCCGTGCGCCCGCTACGAGGTACGTACGAGCGTAACGGGCTTCGCCCGCGGTTCAAGCCCAAGCCCACGGAAGACCCGTGGTCATCACCAATGCTGAACATCACATACAAATCCACCCACAGTGACTTAAAGCTAATTCATCGCCACGACCACTCGACCACCATTCATCACCGCTTGCAGGATTTGCCGTCTACTATATCCACCGACGAGGTGTTGATCTTCGGCCTGGGGAATTTGCCATCGATAATGTCCAACAACTCCGTCGAACATTGATTTGGAAACTTTAATACGACCTCAATGACATACTCATTCACCTCACGTCAACACTGTGATATCACATCTCATCTTTCATTCGTCTCACTTTACCATTACCCAAATATGGTGACCCCGACATGATGTTAACTTTGGGATGGTAAGGCGAGCCGCAAAGTAGTTAAAGATTTACTCGAAAACAAAAGCTCAAATCAAAAAAGTTATACTGCAAAATCGACTCCAAATTTCACGTAGATTAAGTTTGAATAAGATTTCATTGATTTTTAACAGTATAGTATATTTTTAGTATCATGTGTTTATTATAAATAATCATTACATTCTCTGAGTTAGCTTGTTGGTAATTGAGGTAAATTGTTACCCTAATTGATTATAAACCATTTAGGATAGCCGTTTATAATAAAATTAACCGATCGTCCGATTATCACCCGATCATCGTCCCGAGAGAATCTCGTTGGAGGTATCCAATAGCAAATCGGGTTGATATTTATTACAAAATATTTAAAAAATATATTATTTTCCGATTATCTTTCGTTTCCCGGTGGAATCGCACTCATCATTTTAATCTTTAGCAATTAGAGTTTGTTACAATATTAAAAATTTAATTATTGTTTATTGTTTAAAAGCATTTATTTCAATAACAATTATTAACAAAATAAAATTAAAAATCATATATGTGTTTTTAACATTTAAATACTATTTTTTCTTCTTTACTTTAAAAAGCTACTTAAATTTTTTTATTATTTTTCGTTTTTATGAGAATTTCTGATGTTTTTCACTTTTTTTTTCTCATAGCTGTACAACTGGCACTCTTTATTTATGATATTTCCTGCAATTATTTGTATACGTTTATTTATTTTTATCTACTAGCCATACAATTTATTAGCAAACTCAATTGAATGTACTCGTATATTTAAAAAATATTATTATGTTTGCAAAATTGTAAACATTGGTTACTTGGTTTTAAACTAATTACAATATTTTTTTATTATATGCTGTATGATATCAATCTGTTAATGTACCAATTTAAAATAAATAAATGAAAACATTAATGATAAAATTTGTTCGTTCTTATTGTTTAAAACAGCTGTTTATTCTGGGGAAACTCCGGGCTCCAACGGAGGCTGTATAAATAATAAAGGCTTTCACGCTAGAAAGAGTGTAAAACTAAGGCAAAATGAAAATCGGGAAACCACCGCCAGGGGGCGGCCCAGCGGGGGTGGCAGGGCGGTAAGGCGGCGCGAGGGCGGGGGTAAGGGCGGCACTTGCAAGACGCAAAAACTACAGTAATCCACTTTTATTTGTGGAGAGAATTTCAATTTCTTTCCCAGGGCAGAATGGGAGAGATAGATTTCCCTGATAAACGGAATTTGATGAAAGCCCATGAAAACGTTGTTAGAAAAGAAGGCTTAAGTAAAAATTAGGCAGTTTAGAAATAATATTAGAAAGCTTTTCAAAATATCCAGATTGTAAAGCGTTTGGCTAAAAATAAATAAGGTAAATGTAAAATGCTTCTAAAATGGGTATTTTGTTTTGTTAACAGAATTACAGCTTTTAAACTTTTTATGTGCGCAGTTTTTACAACAGATAATGAAACAAAAACCAATTATTTCTGTACTGCGCAAATCCAAAATATCATTTTTATTCAAATACCATGTGTATCTTATCTTTGTAGGTGAATTGACACTTCGTTCCAATTTGCATTACCATATATATATTTTTTAAAGTTGTGTTGCTTTAAGCTTAGTTAGTTATTTAGAACAATATTTTTTCACTTTATTCTTTGTCTTTCCAATTACCTTTCACCTGATTAGTTATTATTCACAATGGCTCTGGTTAGTGGAATACTAATGTGGTCATTGTCATTATATTACAACAATGGCATCCATAGACATGTAGTATTATTAATCGAAGACTTATCTAAAAAAAGAATTTTACTAAAAAAATCTCTCAAAACTTACGAAATCGCGAGTAGGTGTTCTCATAAACCATCAAATGCCGACTTACCTACGCAGATTTCTAAAAATACACACCTACAAATATGTGATGCTATACTAATCATACAAGTGCCTCAGAATTTCCTATTAAAGCCTTAAAGTGACTTTTGCATATATTATTCACCTACGACCTTTTACAGTAGACACATTAAAGCACTCTTAATTAGCTGAACATAGCGAAGACCTTTTGTCGAATTACATTATCTTTTGCATTTCATATGTCTTTAAATTTGTTTGTTCGTTTCGTCTCCGTTTAAAGATGGTGGCCGTTTCGATGATTCAGTAAAGACTTTTTTTTAAATGTGAAATCGTTGTATGTTTATTTAGACTATCTCATTCGTATTTTTTCAATATTAGGAATCCTGCCTAAAGAGAGCTGGAAATAAAATGTCATTGAGATAGTGACGTTTCTTTGGAAAAATTGCATAATAAATAAATACTACATAAAATATGTTGTTTACAATTTATTAAGTAGGTAAGTATTTGAGTACCTACATACAAATCTTTTGATTTCAGAGAAAATTTAGGTTTTTATTTATTAAACAAGAGAAAATTATAAACAAACTTTTACAGACGCGAGGTCTACTTACTGTTCACAGAGCTACCAACAGGTACAATTATCATCTCATTTAAATATAATGAGTGAATGTGTGTAGATTTGATGCGAAGCTAACTTCGACTGACTTGAAGTCTGCATGCCTACCTTTCCTAAAAGGCCAGAGAATCTCTATACATAATTCGGAAAATATAATTACAGAATTGCCTTATTTTAAGTAGATGATTTGCATGGAATATTGAATAACTCAGGGAGACTGAAGCAAGCCTTTTCTTTGAGAATCGTATGCACTATGCAGAATGGTGCATACAATGTTTTATGTTCTTCAATGTTCGTCTAGGTTCCTCAATGCTGGTGCCTCCGCGCTATTCGTTATTCTGGGCGAGCTTGTTCAGTACCTACACTGTTATTCCGCTACGAGTCGGTGCGCGGTGCAGTAAAAAGCTTTTAGGGGTTTAGTGAAATACTCGTTTGCCCCCAAGTCGCTTTATTAATTTTATCGTTTTTACAACACTCTCATATAAACCTAGTAGTTTTCTGGCTTCGCTCGAGTTAAAATTTATTTTTTTCTTTCACCATTAACGTATTATTTGTCTCATTGTTCCACGAAATGTTATTGTCTATGCTTCATAATGATGTAATCGATATTAGTGACTGAAAACAGTTGTTTTGACTTTAAAAAAGCTGTAAAAATTGGTTAGATTATGGTTCGGGGAATGTAACTGTTTCAGATATTAGACAAACAATTTTTTTTATGAATTCTATAAAAATATTTCTTTCATTTCAAATTATAATGCTTTAAAGACATTTTTCATGTCAGTTATCGCTTCTGAATCTTGCCTGCACCCAAATGGCATCTAAAGTTGTACTTCAAAGAAATTATCGTTTAGGTACCGATAAAATGTTACTTAAATATATATGTACGTTTTATTCTTCAATATTTCTGTCTTTCACCATTGGAGGGTATTGTTTAGACCATCATTTCAAATTAAGGAGAGAGGTTAGACGAATTTTTATATTAATTTAATATTTAAATAAACATATTTTATAATTATAAGGAAGATTGGAAAAGATTGGAAGACATGTATAAAATACCTGTCAAAATCAACTCTGCCAATAGTAATAATTACGTAAAATGAAAATTCACGTACCTATAATATTCATGAATCTGGGTTTGATGTATTTTTTATTCATCGTAGTCTCGTCGCTTCATTACGCGCCAATAAATTAACCAGACGGACCCAAATAGGATAATCTTTCGCAAATCGCATGCAAAGAAATGCCTTAATTTGTGCTTTTAGGTTCCTCGTAAATCCGCCGGAGGCGTCTGAAAGCAATGACGTCACCGCCTAGATTGGAAAGAGGCCAAATTTCCAAAAGTTGGGCAGAGCATGAGCCAAGCGAGAAGTGACTGGAGTTCTAGGGGATGCCAATACGGGAATCGATTGACCCGGTTTAGAGATATGCATCCACAATGAGTCTCGCGCCGCTGAATTTCAATTTGTTTTAATGGGGATGTAATGGCTGTAAAATGAAATACCTATTTTTAACAAACTGAGGGCGATTTCTGGTCAGGATAGCGATGGGAAGCATCCAATGACAGTCAGTAATCACTTTTAGTTCCTACTAAAACTTTCATACGTTTGACGTCTACGGACTAAAGCAATGGATGTGAGAAAGATGGTTCCATGATAACTCAACAGAGTGACAATTCAACACACTTTTAAAAAGTGATATAAAGTGATTAGAAACGATGAAAATTTTTTTTTTAACCTAACCTAACCTACTTAACCCAGTTAATAAAGTTTTTGTTTCATCACTTTCCATGACTTTATATACCTTTTAAAAGATGTGATGAATGATCATTGTGATGATTTATCCGGTCACCGAGAAAGATACATCATCTATTCGTTACTTCAGAAATCTTAACAAATGATGGAGTATTCTCTAGAACAAGCGTAATAGTACAGTTTTACTTGTTCAAGTGGTTTCTGTTTTATTTTTCAGAAATTATTTTTTTATGATTTATTTATGTAAAGAGTGATTTTCGGAGATATACCATAGTACATCTACAATAAATCACAACGTTTAATAATGGAAGTACAAAAAAAATATACTGTCGAGTTATGCGTAATTCAGACCAGCCGACTTGCAACATTATTATTTATGTGTCATTGGTCTCTCGAAGATAAATCTAAATAAATAAATTTTGCCATTTCATCAATCTGCATTACAATTCTGGAGCAATCCCTGCGATGAAGGAATAGTTTAGTATCGGTTTTAACACAGTATAAATGGTGTTGAAATGGTGAAATAGCATAAGATATAAATGTCTGATTAAAGTTCTAAATTATTAAAGAGGTTGAACCATAAAAGAAAAATTCGAGACGTGATTTGGTAAATTCATCGAACGTTATCTGTGAAAATATATCGCCGAAACTGAAAACATTATAATATGTATATAATAGATATTAAGATTGTAATATGTATATAATAGATATTACAATCCCACTGTTTATATAACATTACCGAATTTGTTATTAAAGTACCGTTGACACATTTACAGCCTTACTAAAAAACATGGTTAAAATTTTATTCCATAATAAACGACCGTCTATGTGAAAACCTTAGTAATTGAAACGTGAAATAGAAACTGACAAAGTAGTTCGTGGAAAGATATTATATATGTAATATACATTGCTTATCGTAATAACTTATAAAACGTTAAAGAGGGTTGTTTATCTGTTGTCTAAACTTGAAATAATAATAATTTCTCAACAAATTTCGGAATTCTTATAAGGTATTTTAAATGTTTTCTATATTTCTTCATTTTGAAGATGTCGTAAAAATAAATACCATTTTAGAACGTAGATAAAATTACCTTTTAGATTTTCGTATATGAAATATACAAAAATCTAAATGAAATATATTGTAAAATTGCAATATTTGAATATCAAAGATGAAAAAAGTTGAAAAAAAAGCTCACTGCAAAACAGTTTTTTATCAAAACGTCGAAAAAGTTGATGTCTCTGCCAGCTGATCCTTCGGACACTTGATCCCCAAAAGTATTATTTCTGATCTACGTCCTTTTGGTAAAGTAAGCATATACAGCCGTGTAACCAAATTGAAATACTTTTGAATGATAGTTACATTTTTCATGAAATCTTTCATTGAAAGATATACATGTCATTACGTTAGTGGGTTATGGAATCAGTGAGAATTGTGCTTGACAAAGCCCACTAATGTACTCTGCTGCATAAATCATTTACACAATGTTGAAATGTCTTTGCGTACATTCCAGGCAAGGCTTCCTGGTGATAATCTGGCTTGTAAATAGCACAGACCATCAGGGAATATTTTATTTCCCTATGAAAAAATGGATTGATCATTGAATTCACTCTGCAGGAGAAGCAACACTTATAAACCAGCCACCAAAATACATATAAACAGAGAGACTCACCAGAAAATAATGGCACTCGCAATTGAGTTCTACTCCTTGATCTTCAAATTCGGCAGCAAAACGGCAGATCAGCACAATAATATATTTTGCATTCGCATTATGAGATTATAATATGTCAACCAGCTCTCAAGAGAGTAAAATTATTAAATAATAAAGATGAATTAGTACATTTGTAATTCAACGTACTGCCACATTATTGTGACAAAAAAATATATTTTAATCATTTTAGTCTTAAATAGACCTCTTTTGACAAACGATACAATCCGGATGAATCCAACTGATCAATGTAAAGGTGACTGGAATTCGTCATCACTCACCTGCAGAGCAAAATCTATCCAAAACTGAGCAGAGATGTCTCTTTCGTCCGTTATTTTTAATTTATATTTTAAAAATTAATACACACTTATTTTAAATCGACTGCTTCTCCACTTCCTTTTATCTCTGTGAAAAAATACATTTTCAGGATATTTTATGTATCGCATGAAGTAACCGTCATATAATAATGAGAGAAACAAAAAAAAAACAGAATAGGGGAATATATGATGATTGTCTGACTCACGAGTGGCGCAAGATGAAATGATGGATGCGGTATGCGACAAAAAAGGTTCCTCGCTCCTCGCTTCATCGTTAACCCTCACGGAAATCTAGCGCCTTTCAAACATAAATAAAGTATCTGGTCCACAAATTTATATTTTGTTGGAACAATTTTTGAAAAACCTTAGCTGTAGAATTTTTAAAGATTTTTTTTTGTTTTAATTGCATGTTGACTATAATAGTTCATAATATTTGTCACCGGGATAAAAGAAAGACTTGCATGATCGGATATATTTTTTTCTAACATGAAACTTTTTTGTGATATCGCCTTGCTCAAAGATGACGGAACCATGGAAAAGTGGGTTTTAAGACGAAATTATATGGGTGTGATTTCACTTAATAATATAACATGGGAAAAGAGTGAATTACTCCTACTTTAATCACCCCTACTGGAGTCAAAAATTTCTTTGTTGTGTTCACATTTCAGTCATAATGAAAGTAAATATATATTTATAGATATATACTTTTAAATTTAAAAATATATTTTTTACTTTTTTATTATAGCGACTATTTCTTAGTTCTCCTCGCCCTTGAGGTGATTTTTCACGAAAGCGGCGCTATATAAATTAGCCAAATATTATTATTATTAAGGTGACCTATGCTGAGGCGGACTAAAGTTATTAGTTTCTGTTTTATTAGTTTTCTATGTCGTTTTAATGTATTCTCATTAATCTCTTTTAGCCAGATTTTTATTCTTGATTTGTAATCATTCAAATTTTCTATTCGCTTCATATAAGGGGGAAAGATATTGCGTAGTTTCGTAAAATAAATATTATTTCTTTTCCTGAATGTGGTTTATATATTTATATTATATTTGTTTTTATATTCCACGCTAAAACGGGGTTGCACTACCTTCATAAAAATTAATAAATTTGTAAGTTCGTGAAAGTTAGGTAAAGGTTGGCAGCGCTGTCCATTATTTGAATGTTCATTCTTAAACGAATCATCTGGCGTAGCGATGTTAGAATTTAGTGAGGTGGGTAAATTATAACACATTTGTACAAGTGTCTAACTAAATGGTGAAATAAAAATACAAAATTTTGAAAATAGGCACGAACTTTTGTAAACGGGATTTGGGACATTTTTTTTACTAATGAAAATATTTAAAATAAGAAGTAAAGTAGTTTATTCACAGTCCTCCTCACTCGGTGTTCCTTTTCCGAGTGGGACTGTGATATTACATAAGGATTTTATCTTCTTTATTAAAATTTCCTCAAAATAATAAAGAAATCTTCATGTTTGTTGACTGTAAATTGATGTGGTGTTTGTTACCTCATAATTTTAATGATTTCATCATCTTCATGTTTTGTCAAATTTTGATGTAGTTTTTAAACGTTTTTTTATCCCATGGTGTTTTTAATTTAATTTGGAACGGCATTATATAATTTTGTAGCCCGAAAATTATGGTCTTTCTAACGAAAAGATGTATTTGATTTTGGGATGTTCAGTATATTTTCTTCCTTGTGGTGTAGGTGTGTTGGTCAGTACTCATTTTATCCTTTAAATTTGAGTATTCCATTTTTAATAGAGTTTTATAATATTGATAACAAGTAAAAAAAATATTTTCATCTTCTTTGATGGGTACACTCAGGATTATTATTACTTTTATTTTTTGTATTTTAACGATCTACTTCATGTGGGTGTTTGATATGTAGTTAAGTTTTTTTCGCAGCCAGCAATTTGCGCGCTATTATAAAGGACTAGTTATTCGTCGAAGTCGTCGCGCGCACCCGCCACCTCCCGGCCCTGCGAGATCAGGGTGAATTTTTGAATCGTTTTACACAGGAGGGAGAAGCTTTTCTGGACTCTATCATGAGTCGTGGGTGTGTTACTACACCTCAGAATCCAAAATAAAATCACTTCAGCGGCGTTATTCATCTTTCCTAGCAACTGACTATCATTTTTTCACTAAACTAAAGAAGTTTTTGGGTGGGAAACGTGTTTCCAATGATCAGCAAGTTGAAGAAGTGGCTGGAAGAGCTTGCGGTGGAGGATTAGTACACTGGCATTCAAAAGCTGGTGCCCCGACTACAGGTATATTTCGATCTTGACGACGATTACATATAGTTTAATATATTTGTGAAGTATCCTGTGTATTTAAATTAAATACAAGCATTTTTCGATCCTACATAAATGTTGTAACCTTCTGAATGACCCTCGTACAAACAACATGGTTTATTTGTGTTACAATCCAATAAAACAGGCAAAAATAATTGTACTCGTTAGGTATACAATATTACAGGATTTAAAAAAAATTACTTACTGAATTTAATTATTTGGGAAACAAAAAGTCGTACATTAAGTATAAGGAATAAACATTCGTATGTTCCATACCAATAAAGTTTCATTAAGATAAATGTTGAGTTAGTATTTGTACCTACACAATATATTAGAAATGACAAAAAAATAAGCGTTATGAAGAAATGCATAATATTATAAACGGGTAAAGAAATACAGTTTTCACGTAATTGAACTATTCTAAACAATAAAAAAAACTACAGATAATGATGGTGAACTTGTCATTTGTCATTCAAGTGAGCTGCATTTTGCATGTGTGTGTACGCGTTTGCCACCAAAAGTTCAGCTCGAACAGATGTCGGGAAGTGGGTTAATTTTCCCTCCCAAGATTTGAAATCATTCATTCCCGATAACAAAAGTAAAAATAAAATAGATGTATATAAATATAAGAATATATTGTACTCGTACGGAATAGAATATTTGTATAAATAAAACTATTAAAAAGTTATAAGACATTACGATGGTCTTTTGTATAAATGTTGCATGAAGAGGGTTGTAAAATAATTACCGTCCCCTTGGAAACAATCCGCACCTAAACACTGCGTAACGCGTAATGCGATGGAAGGGCTCTCGTTAGGGCGGGTATTATTTATGTTCGGGGTGGTCGGGTATTTAGTATTTACGTGTACGTGTACGTCGTCTGCCCCCTACACCCGGCACCATACACCCTGCAGCCCACACCATGGGGGGATGTGCGACCTTTCACAAGGACAACTGTCACACAGTCTAGGACCGCGATACTAAAACTACGAGATTAGTTGTGTTACTCACAAGGGGAATATTTATTCTACTTAAATTTGCGTTATTTTTTAAAGCGTAATTGTAATTAACACTACCGGAGAGACTCTCAGAGATAATAATATATACTGACAGCAAAAACAATAATATATTTAGCATAAATAAGCGTAAAACGAAATAAACAAATAAATGAGGTTAAGTATATTATTCTGGCTAGTAGGTCACTGGCTATTGATTTCTAAATGCATAATGGGATAATTAGAATTACGATAATGACGGCACTTTTATGGTGACGAATAAACTTTCAATAATGTTTTAAAATTTGCCGTATTTGATTTGCCGCTAAAGCAAAAAGTTTATTTTTATTCATGAATATGGTGTTGTTGACATCACGCCGGTCAACATGGTTGTAAATCCGTCTTACAGCCAGTTGCGTTATATATGTCATAATGATGTTGTAACCAGTTCGAACCATTTAGAAATGTGGAGCTTTAGATCGTTCATTAAAACAATAATTATTTTGAATGAAATTATTAAAATAACACATTTTAAGAAAGATGAATAATTTTTTTTTTTTTTTAATTTTTCCATACATTTTTAACGGTATCGACAGTTTGTGAAAATACCCTACTGAGACCTCCTTTCAAAAGCATCAAATCCAATATCTATAAATGGCTCGTCAGACCATTTTTGAGAGAATAATCTTGAAAAAAGGACGAACACAGCATACCAGCGCATAAGGAACTAGATGGAGATAGCAGAAGACCTGCAAGATTGGAGGTTTAGAGGGGTTTTCTATGGGCGACTAGTAGATACCGGTGTTATCACCTCGAGGTCACCATTGCGGGAGTCGGAATGGTTCGTCTTGACTTCGCTAACAAGCTGAAGAGCTATGAACAAGAACAGAAGATGGGTGATCGAAAATATATAAATATTTCACTCTAAGGTACTCTAGATTATGTGTAATAAAAATATATCGCCACACTACTACACCCAATGCGCTTGGCCATATATTTAGTCGACATCCATAGAGCTACAATTGGAGGCATACTAATATCTGGTCGAAACTTGTTCCACTATTAGAACGCAATGAACGGTAGAGGTGGGTGAGTTCTGCATTTTTCCGGAGGCATCCGAGGACTGCTTCCTTTTAAAAGAACTCGAGTTCTTGGAGTGGGTCCCGGGTCCGAGTTCTTGGGTGCGGACTGGGTACTGGGCGACTACCGGGACGCACGGGTCCGGCCAAGGACTCGGCACTCGGACTCGGATAGAACCCGCGAAAGAACTCGGACCCGTAGCAGGACAAGGACCCGCACAAGAACTCGGACCCACACGAGAACACGGAGTCAATCCCGTCACCCATCGCACCCGAGTCGCGAGTTGTGCAGTTTACATTTTGGCGAAGTTCAACGAAATCCATTCGTGTCTTGTCGTGTTCCAGCTGATTGGGCTACGGCTAATGCGAGGCCGTAACGGATGTAGTATTAGGTTCCAAGTTCCAGATGATAATTTTAGCACACGCGTAAGCAGTAATAAATCAAATGTAGTAACATAAATTTCGGTTGTCGTTGAGAATTTGTCGTTTTCATAATCTCTGTCCATCGATATAGATAAAGGTACATGGTCGAAGCCTCTATCAAATGAAACTCAGTAAAGGCGAGATGTTTTAAAAACAAAGTCAGGAAGTAGTTAGGTACAGCATTGAACTATTAAAATTTTAACAATTAACAACATGTTTTAATATCTATTTATTCCAGTCCATTTTTTTTACTTTTACAATACATACACACTTTGTTCAATATATTATTGTAGGATTTGTGTATATTATATACTTGATTTGTATATTTTTCCTTTTGGTTTCACAAATATATACATATATATGTCTCAGGATCATTAAAAATAAACATTTGCCAGAAATTTGCCTTTCGAATGAACACTATTACGACATAGCTAAAAAATTTTAACAAAAGATAGCCATTTTAAATAAACAATTATTGAATAAAATAATCTTGGTACCTAATTTATCGCTTGTCTGAATCTTTCCAATACCAGTTGACAATCAGTTCCAATTTTTAAAATCAAAGCAAATCCATATTCTAGAGTTCATTGAACCAGAGTTACGGATACACAGACAGACACCACTGAAATTTGTATTTTTAATAACACAAAAAATAAAAATAGTGAACGATAATTAAAATAAAACTTTAAAATAAAACAATAATTTTTACTTACAGTAGGTACCTAGCGCCTACAAATATGAGGGGCTAAAATAAAAATATAAAACATCAAAGAATTGCGATAAATCATTGAGAGTGCCGAAAACTGAACTTTCTCATCAAAACATTTGTACAGTAATGACTCTATGTCAGTACTAGATTGGGATGGTAGATTTCTTTCTATTACTACTTGTTGCTGGGAAACTTCGGAACTATTGATAATATGTTTTATGTCTTCGTACGTTTTTAGGTAAGACAAATCATCTGAAAATGCTTATTTTTTGAATCGAGGATCCAAAAATGATGCCTGTGCTGCTAAAGTATTCTGAGCTATAAAATGAAACCTGCTTACAAGTCTTTCTTTCAAAGTAATTGTCATTTCTTGAGCGCCTGCATGTGAAGCATCCATGAGTTCCACCATCATCTTTTCGACATGTTCTTTCATTGCCGTGACAAATATAATGGTTTTTGAGATACTAATGGTCTTTTCCGCACAAATGGCTGTAGTCACTTCATCGAAAATTTTTAAAACTTGAACACATTTTCCTATGACCTCCCATTCGATAGATGTTATAGTATTGTATTGGGGCATCTCAACTGCTAAAACCGATACCACTGCATTCTTAATAGTTAATATGCGTTTGAGCATGTCGTATGTGGAATTCCACCTCGTTGGACAATCTTGTTTTAATTTTAAGAGGGGTAATTCCATACGTTCTTGTGCAGCGTGTAACCATGCTTGTGCGTGGGAACTTTTCTTGAAAAATTTGACAATGACCTTGACTTTATCTAGAATACCTTTGATCTTTTCTAATCCTGCCTGCACAACCAAATTTACGCTGTGTGCAAAACACGGGAAATGTTCCCATTGACATAATTGGACTGCACGGGTCATGTTACTAGCGTTGTCTGTTACTGCTGCAATTACTTTATTTTCTAACCCCCATTTGGCGACAGTTTGACGCAAAAAAAAAATGATATGTTTTCAGATGTGTGACGGTGATCAAATTGTTCACATCCCAATAAAACCGAACTCAATTCAGTTTCCTCATTTACGAAGTGACATGTGACGCTGTAGAATCCTTGATTCGTGATTGATGTCCATCCATCTGTGGTTATGCAAACATAATTAGCTTTAAATAATTTTTCCTTCACTATCTCTTCAGTTTTCGCGTATAGCCGTGGGATTATACTGTTAGAAATTGTTTTTCGAGTTGGCAGTTTGTATCCGGGGCATAACATATGTATTAATTTTTTGAACTCCACATCCTCTACTATACTAAATGGTTGATATTCTTTTATTATTACCCTCACTAATTGCTCATCCAACTGCTTTGATCTCAAAACCGAGATAGGTCGAACAACGTGAATATAATTAGCAATACTAGCTTGTGTTTGACTAGTTGTCGGTGCTTCTTGAGTTCGCCGATTTATATTTTCGTGTTCTAGAGGCTGAAGCGGTTCTTGATGTATACAAGAGACAGATGGGTCTTCTTGAAAGTTTTGTACAGTTAGACGGGCATTATAAGTAACATTCGTTAATAAAGGGACCGTTGGGTGCGTCCTCTTCAAATGACGTGATAGATTAGCAGTGCCGCCACCACGATAACTGATGTACTTGTGACAGTAAGAACACTTAGCTTTCTGTTCTACTTCATTAGGGCTGTCGAAATGCTTCCATACTTCACTCTTCTTTGCATTGTGTGGAGGCATATTGTTCACAATGTACGCAACACGGAGTCAGTTACAAGACAAGCGCTCACCGGGTACGGATTTCCAGCGATAACTGTCAATTACCTATGTAATATGTTCTGTAAGATAGGTCAGTACTGCACAAATCGTTCTGGAAAAGAAATAAATAGCAACTATCAATGATGTAACCTTTCATCGGAAAGTAGGGTTTTGTAAGGAACATAGACTATATTTAAATATCTACCTCGTCACAACGTTACTTGTATCTGGATCGAAGAAAAAAAATAATGCGAAACATTGCTTTTTTCTTATCATACCTCCCCTATTTATTTATTCCTAAAAATATATTTATAATCATATTATGATTACGTTAAATTTCTTAAAGTTAGGTATAAAGCAACCTTGGGGAGGTTTTCACACAAGCGGCGCTATAAAAATAGTAATTTAAAAAATACTGCCTTTCACAAAAAATGTGGGAGAATTGAAAAGAAAAATAATACAGGCAGATTTGGGAGCAAAACTAAAAACGCGAATACTTAGATACTTTCTAAAACAGCCATGAAAAATATGAAAAAGTAAAAAATGTTCCGCGAAATTATCACGTGAAACACACGAGAAAACGCATGCTAAAAACCGGCACACAGCAAAACACACGAGACAAACGCGTGCACAGCAGACCTCAGCAGATATGATTTTGTGACAAAATGAATATTATATTCCTCTCAGCGTTTCCCAAACTTTTTTCCGCAGTCCTTTTGGTTTTATTTTTTTCACAGATCCACAAAATTTTATTTCACTCAATATTGACGTATTGTTTAAATAAAATCTAATTCAGTACCTACACATTTTAGAACCTACCTATTTACATTAAAAAAAACTAACCTTAATTAATATTTTTTAAAGGAATGTAAGACAGTATAAATATGGAGAAAAAGTGCACGGCGTAATGCACAAGATTAAGAAGTTACCGCTTCATCGATATAATAAGTATAGATTAGCCCTCCCATACCTAATTTCAATCCAAAAGTAATACCACCTAACGCGTCATTTCATAATACTACTAATGTACCTACCTACCGATCTACCTACTGTTGCGTAACGTGGTTTTTTTCTTAGGAAGAATTTAAACATTTTGATCTTTTGTTACTTTTCTTTGTACGCTGCCTCGGATCTATCTGTTAGGTACATCTATTTTTGAAGTATTCATATAACTGATCAATTTGTTAATAATAAAGTTTGCGATAGCCCGTACCTAAAATACTACGGACTGCCTCATGTTTGTGTTTGAAAAAAAAAGATTTTCACAAAACTAGCGATTCTGTTGCCGCGAACTTACTGGAGGACAAATTTGCTCCACTCAGACCAATAAAAGGTAAAAAACCAATGCTTATTGTGATCTTTGGACTGCGAGAAAATGCACTTTGTTTTTGAAAAATGTTTACGTAAACCAATGTTTTTGGTTCGGGTGGCATTTTTAAGATCACAGGGCTTGTCTAGAGATACTTGGTCGAAGGACCGCTTAGATAGTTTGGACATGAAGAGCGGAGAAAGGTATTTCAGGAGATTATTAGATTAGTGTGTGTGTAATATGGAAGATTGATTTGCGGTATAAGTCAGGGAAGACAGAGGCCATTTCACAACCACCTGAATCAAATTCCTAAGATTATCTTTATTTATTTATTTAGTACAGGATGCACATAATGTTGGATATTTGGCATAGCGCCGTTTTGTGAAAAAATCACCTTATGGGCGCTGTAATATGTCATAGGTATCACAAAATGAGAGTCGTAATTCATAACAGAAGACAATAATATTTTGTTATGAGATGAAGTTAAATGTAAAATAATAAATTAATTAGAGTTTTTATTTTATCCAGACTCCAGACCCACCATTTGGGAAACGCTGTAACAAACAATCGGCTTGGCTGCAACTCCCGAATTATCTGATTTAGCCAACAATTTTTTTAAAAATATGTAAAAAGGGACGAACAATGGGCTTGATTTAAGGTAATAACTTTCGGATGGCTGAGCCTTCCAAGGTTGTTCCTTCAAAATCCAATGAACTTGTTTTATCTGTTTTCTGTAGTCGTTGTAGTTATTAACAGTGACAACAAAAAATACAATATTTACAATGAAGTGTTATGGATATTATAAATAATAGGCAAGATGCTTTTTAGTGGCTTGTGTTTTTTAGAAGATAAATAAAAACATCCACTGGAGCGCTTTTCGTCAAATTTTTGCAAGTATTGCAATATCTTAGTAGCACCTCTAGGTACATCCTAGAGTACTTAGTGAGTCTAAAAATATTGGAAAAATGGTAAAATCTAGGTGAATTCATTGGCTATAAGCCGCAATAATCATTTCTTATTGTTTCAATACTAATATTTTGAGGAATGCTGTTAATTGTATCGAATGGCAGAATTGATTGCTGAAACAGAATTGATTGATAAAACTATCGACAATACTAGGGTAAGAATCAATTTTTTTTAAAGTGAAAACCCCAGTCACAGCCTAATTTTTATACACCTAATTAAATTAAATATTACTTAACTTATTTTTTTTTACATCACTCAAATAATTTATTGCTATTATTGATTTATTAGTACATGTCAGTCGATATTATTATTTAACTAATTAGCTCATCGGTTTAGAAAAGCAACTCATAACCCCAAATAACTCCAATAAGTACTAGATATTAAACAATAAACAAAACATCCACTTACTGTAAAGCAGGTAAACAGAAGATGTCTTCACCACCAGAACTTACCACTCACTGCAGGACTCGCGAGGCCGGTGGTGGAGGGAGGCATTCGGGTTCGAGACCCCGAGTCCGAGTTTTCTGGGAGTTGTGTTGATTAGAGGCATTCGGGTCCGAGTCCAAGTCCTTAGAGGCATTCTCGGGTCCGGGTTCTCTGGGAGTCGTTGATTGGAGGCATTCGGGTCCGAGTCCCAGACCGAGTTCTCTGGGAGTGGTTGATTACGAAAAGGAGTGGGAGTAGGACCCGCTTCCCGCAAAGGACTCGGGCTCAAGGACTCAATCCGGCTGAACCTACACATCGCTAATGAACGGTGCTCGTAGACCGGATTCGATAGTTTTAGGTAAAGCGTTGAAGAGTTGGAGGTCAGTTGAAGTTTAGTTGGAGGTCAGTTGTAGGTAAAAAAAGTGAAACTTATTTTTTTACTTCATGTCCCATCTAAATATAATACATCAATTGTGATATAAGCATAAATATCTGGGACATTCTCAGTTATTCCACAAAGATGGTAGTGCTGACGAATTGTAACATAATAATTAAAATCACATCAATTATTCAATCCAGCAAATATACACTCTAATTAGTTATAACTTTGTTGCGTTAGATGTAAATAACTTTGCTGTTTATTTTAATTATTTCATGTGTTTTAATCCAAGTATTTGCTATCACATAAATACATATATTATGTATTTCACTTTACAAATTTGAGATTTACATTTAAAAGGGCTTTAATTTCTTTCGTACTTTCATAAAAATTATAAATCCTAGTTACCTACAGTTTTAAATCCAAAGTACGGAGATACATATATTAGTACCATGAAGGTCGCACCTAGTGGAGGGCTATGAATAATTAAAGATTGCCGCCAACTGGAAAAAAAAAGAATAATCAATAAAGTAGAGTGTACCATTGGAATTGGATAATCGACCCTCCGCCGCATGCCGAACTTATTATTAATGTGTGACATCGTTAAACATTTAAACGTCGCTAGTCCGCTCTTTATCGACCGTTGATGGAATATAAATAAAAAGAACATTAATCAACGTATCTATAATAAAGATGTTTACATTTGGTTTGCATTTCATTCGTGACCGAAAGGTAACAAAAGACAAAGGATCTCTTCTTCAAACTGTTGGAATAAAAATATAAACAGAACCGAGAACGGGATTCATTTCATGGCTAGGAGTTGAACTGATAAAGTTCAAATACCCCATTGGGAATAGAGAGAGGTCGTACGTGACGTCACCTTTCTTATCATGTTTACCATGTTTTGTTCTCGCTATGTTTCTAGGACTACTTAACAAAATACATCTTCCAGAACTAGTTTTTCGTGATACAACGTGTTCGGGGGTAAAGTGCACTAACTTTGGGGGGTGATTCTACACGATAGTACCTACGAGTAAAAAATATTAAAAAAAAATTTAAGGTAGCTTTTCTGTAAAAATAAGTTGATTTGTTTGTATGGATTTTTTGTTGTTATTATTTACCTTTTTTGATTCTACCTTCATGTAGAATCACCTCCCTATGTTAGTGCACTTTACCCCCAGACACTCCGTAAACTATACGCTTCTTACGTCGTATTTTTGAGCGTAAAACATTGAATGACTACAATTTATTACTTTCAAATCATAACACAATGAAGAACTAAAGTGTAATGATGATTCGACATATACATGGTGTCCGGGGTTAAAGTGCATTAACTTCGGGAGGTGATTACAATATATATATTTTTTTTTAACGTCCAGCCGGGCTTTCAGATGGATTTTAAGAATATCTAGTGAACCATCGTAAATTATACAATTTTTTTAAAGCATGATATAACATTAAACTGGTAAACTGAGTAATAAACAATATTAGTAAAACATGTAACAGTATCATAAAATAATATATAAACTAGAACAATATAACACTCAGTCAAATCATTAAGACTACATTACCGACGATACTATAATCTGTAGGATTCAAAAAAGTGCTGGTATAGATTACGCCTTATTCTATAAATGGAGTCAATAAATATATCAATAGTTCCCCGAAACTGTTGCTAAGATCATGCATCCTATTGTTTAGTGAGTGTGTCTGATAGTTGGTTGTGTATGTATTGCAGAAGAATGTAAAATTTTAGTCGGTATGATATACCTATGATTGTAAAAGTAAAATATATTAATAACTGTTAAATTTCTTGTTGTATTTGGGTACAAAAGTTGAATTGTTTGCATGGAGAAAATAATATTCTTTTATGGAAAAAAAACAACGGCATTTCGAAAAACCTTATTTGTGTTTTTTACTTCCATCATCATGTGGTATCCATGACCTGCCAGAAATTGTGCACTTTACCCCCAAACACCCTGTATTTTACTAGAACAAGACATCATTTCCTTGAGAAAAAAAAATTAAAACGTAATTTTTCACATCTGAGGATACTGCTTCGCATTCTGATAACACCAACCACGTTCACCCTTTTCATAGAACATAATAAAAATTCTGTGTTCTCAAATTCACTCTTTGTAGGATTAAAACCGTATTTGCTACCGTAATTCCATACGAGTATTTGCTACAAGGCTAATTCTCTCAAAACGTGCGCTAGATAAACCTTTCCAGTTAATCCTTCTCTCCATGAAGGGTTTATGATCCAAATACAACCGTTGATTGGTTGTCAGTGAAGGAAACGTTTTCCTCCTATTTTGCCTTCAATAAGACTACAATAGATGTTACACGTTAAACTTATAGCCTCGCCAACAAACTGTTTCAACACATATTCCATTTTTTGTCTAAGCAACGGATAAAAAGTCATTTGCTAAATGCAAAAATGAATTATTTCTGTGTATTATTTGTTCGTACCTTTATTCATTTTTTTAAATACTAATCAATTCAAATTAAACAACGTTATTAAGTCCAGCCACTTATTATTATCTTGAATTATCGGATTTCACAAAGAACTCTGGCAATTGGAATTGTCCAAAAAGACAATTTGACAAAATTTGGTGCAATGCAATAGTCCCATTTGACAAATACTTCTGCAAATGGACAAATTTGATGATATTTCCCACTTTGAAATTGTCTGATTGAACGAAGAATTCTCCAACCGGGAAAATTTGACGGTATTATGCATCTTGGAATTGTTCAAATGGACATTTTAGACAAAATTGTTCTAAATTGACAGAACAATTATTTTCATCACTATCTACGTTATAACACACAGTGTACGAAGTATACTCGTACGGTTAGCGCATTACGTGAGAAATTCGCTATCGGGGGATGAAACGCATGCAAATGTTGGTGCATGAGTAACTACCCTAAAATATTATATAACATGGACAGAACGCCATTGTCAGATTACGGCTAGTTCATTAGGTAACTGATTCGTAACGGCTAAAGCACGATTGACGTTAGTGATTTCATACGTAACATTTTTCCTTTTAAATATTATGTAAACTAACAATTACATTCGCCTGATTTATATTGCGCCGTTTTTATGAAAAATCACCTCAAACACATATATTATATGAATTTAAATAACTGGCGTACAACTAAGCTTTATAAAAATAAATTGTGACATACATCTAAGACTTATATTTAGTGACTTACGACTGAAACTTATAACTACTGACTTAAACAAGTGACTTGATGTGACACATTTCTTTACAACTTTAGCCCATTTTGTCATTGTCAGTGATAACTAAAAAAACAAAACTCTGTAGGTACAGGTTCAAACAAGTAACATAGAAGTAAGTTATTGTTGAGAGTCGATTTAGTTTTAGGATTTTATACGCTTATTTATTACGCTTTGATTTTATTTATTTTTAATATATATTAAATGTTACATATTTCATTATATTACATTCTCTGTTATTGCTGTAAGTAGGCTAAAGAAGATGGAAAATCTGAAACACGGGTGCAATATATTGATAAAAATACTAAGACGAGTTAAGTTCATACAAATCCAACAAAAATTATGGCACGTTCTTGTTTCTTGATTGAAATCGAATAACAAAACGCATAAGAAAAGAATAGGTGTGAATAAATTAAATGGCTACAAATAACACTATTCATAGCTAAATGGAACATAACGCATTGGAAAGAGAGCCATTCATAGAATATGTGTACGGGTGAAACAGCTTTATTATTACGAACGCCCCTCGTTTCTGTGCGCGTTCCTCACGACACCAGTTGACCCACTAACGGACGAGCATGTCCGCAGCAAGCAAGACGTCACAGGCAAGCGACGAGCATCTTTGTATGAATTTCCGCCGAATAAATCGCGTAACGTCATGCCCAGGCTGCTCGCCAAGAACATGCTCGCCCGTCAGTGGGCGCTTTTCACATATTTCTCGACGAAAAAACGAGCGAGCAGAGTAGTAGCATACTACGTACGTACTGTCACTGGGTTGTCCTTCATACGCTTTTGTATTTCTGCGTTCGCTATCTCACTTCATTTTATCTTACGTTTACCGTTTTTGGGTAGCAAAAACTGTGTGAATAATTGTATTTATTGAAATAATAAGAGATTTTTTAGTACATGCGAATGGAAAGAAACTCTATCAGATTTGGTTTTTACTTGAGAACGATTTGTGCACATCTCAAAAGTACAGGAAGCCATATTTTTTACAAAAAGAGCCATGACTGACGTATTTGTGGCAGCCGGTAACCGACGGATTTATTTGCGATGCTAAGTGCATTAAATCACAAGTGTGTCCACTGGACCCAGCTCAGTGAAATCAAGTGCGTTTTATCATTAAACTATCGCTCATTTTAATTCATCTAACGTGCAAATGCGCTTAATGGGTTGGCTGAATGGAAAAGTATAGATATCTTAAACGTATGAATTTAATCACCGATCTTTATCGCGTTATAGATAATTGATCGCTTAACATTAAACAGATTGAGGTGTCAGTAGGAACTGACATTGCCCATTGGTAGGTTAAACAATAGTACTTCATCATGAGTAGTTGCAGGAAATTGCTAATTGAAGGGGGTACCACACCAGAATAACTTGGTTTGGTTGCTTTTGAAAATGTATTGTTCTTCATTTTTACCCAATTTTTCAATATTTAATGAGTACTTTGTTCAAGCTATCACATTGGAAAAATAAATGTTTACACCATTTCAATTACGGATGTGGGATGCGATCAATACAAAGTATAATACGTGATATTAGTTTTTCTTTACACGCCATAAAATCAAACATTAGAAAGTCATGCGGCACTTTTCATCAAAAGTCATAATCCTTTATTAATTTTGATGACAAATAAATCGTAGTGAGAAAATGAGAAGTCATTAGGTGAGTTGAACAGAAAGTTAAAAAATGGTGCAAAAATTGACGTAGATAGGATATTCATATAAGTTTAATGTATTTTAAGTTGCGCGTAGTTAAAATCGCAATTTACCGTGATTACTAGAATATACATCAATCTTCAAAGCTTTACTCGGTTACAAAATACATATTTTAAATAGCCTATAAATCAGTGAAAAAAAAAACAAACATCTTTTAATTGCATTTTTTCTGGATACGTTCCAAATTGTACGAAGCATTAAGGCTTTGAAGTCCAACCTAACATGCGCATAATATAGAGTGAAATTGTTTTCTATAAAACTAAGTAAATACAGCGACCCATTTTAAATTATAAAAAGTTCATTAATTAGTAAAAGATAAATAAAATTTCCTTCATACATCGAAATCGACATGTCGGAATCATCGATAAAATTATAAGGAAAATATTATTGATCAATTTTTTACGACAGCTGTGAGCTACATGTAAATCAAATCTTAGAATCTAGGTACCTGACACCGCCAAAACCAATCCGTCAAGTCTATACATTATTTAACTTATTTGACAGCCCTGGTATCGTCGCCACTATTAAATTCCATGGTCCGACTAAAAACACAAGACAATATGTAATATTTTTTTCTAATACATACACAACCAACTATCAGACACAATGAAAATATTATTTATCGTTTTTTTACGACAGCTATGAGCAACGTGTAAATCAAATCTAGGTAAATGATACCGCCAAAACCAATCCGCCAAGTATATACATTATTTAACTTGTTTGACAGCCATCGTCGCAATTACTAAATTCCATGTTCCGACATGAGGAACACAAGACAAATGTAACATTTTTCTGCAATACATACACAACCAATTATCAGACACACTCAATAACCAACAGGATACATGAAGTAAATAAATCAATAATTTTCGATCGAGTTAATTCATAAATTTAATAAAGGATAATTGTTTTGTAATTAGTTTAAATAAATAAGAATAAGTTTTTCATGCGAGCTTCGATGCTGAAATGTATTTCAACAATGAGAAATACGGTAGCGAAGATATCATTTTCTCTGCGATATTTCATCACGCTGCATTTTCTACAAATAAACCATACAGTAACAGCCACGAATGATACGAATATTGCACCAGCGCACATAGATAGATTTTAATGATTTAGGCGGCCAAAATTATTTTTGGGGTTATTTTAGTTCTAAGTTCAATTAAAATAAAGAAAAGGTATATATTTATAAAAACATACATATATTTGTCAGGTTACAAAGAACAGTAATATATAACAGAGCTAAATTCACTAAAAATACAAATGAATGGAAACAGAATTTAACAAGTTTTCTTTAAATATAAAATTACATTAAAAATCGGTATCTTCAGGTCCAGGTGTCTCTACTGACTCTGTGTTTGGGTCACCAGGTAATAAAAGTTTAACCGTTTCAGGTAGAAATGCGTTACGTGAAGGTTTTCTTATTTGTCTCAAGCAACTAATGAAGGGATCTGAACTTAACAAAAGCCTATAATATACATCTAAGTTACATTCTTCCCTAGAAAACTTTCTGGCAAAGTTTAGCCGGTACGATTGGAAATGCTTGTTCCGGGCTTCTGCAGCTTCTTCCGATAGCTGTCCAGTTGGAAGGAGCCCCGAACTTTTTATGATTTGGCTTCCATGTACCAATATCTTGTGCATAGTTGGCGTCATTGGGTGCCAACCATACTGTTCTACGTACAATTTTGCTGTGTCGTACGCATACTTATACTTATCATATTTTTCAGCATCAATTTTATGGCCACTAGAAATAGTTTCTCAAATAACCTTGAATCTGTAAATCAGTTCAAAGTTAATACCTGTGATGGCTGAAGCCAATTCGGGGTTTTCAAAAAACCTCCAGCTTGTGTTGCCATCATTGGTGTTGCCAAAGTTGGCCTTTGGCATGTCAATAAGCAAACCGGTTTCATTTCGACACCTCTCCTGAATTTCCAACTTCTTTTGGGCTTCTAATGCCTTGTCTTCTTCGGTTTTTCTTTCCCTGTATTTTTTTACTGGCAGTTTATACGAAAGGTGTATAATTCTTTCGAAAATGCGGATCTGGGCGTGTAATAATGACAAGCCGAATTCCAAAGCTTGAGGGTTTACACTATTTTTCTTCGATAGTTCATTAAAGGTTTTCGAAGTAGCTCCACAGATGTAGCACTGGGATGTTGACTTTGTGTCTGTGGCTGCGTTACACACCTTTCCGTCAATCATAGTCATTTTGAGTTGGTGCCCGAACGAAAACTCCTCTTCATTCAACGTAACAACTGTTTTGTTTAGTTGCTTAATGGACTCCTGCACATATTTTATCTCTTCTTTAGTTATGTCCGTTGTTTCTTTTACAAATCGGAATCGAATCGGACGGCAAAACCTTGACGAAGAAGGAGTTGGATTCTGCCAAACAATTTTACTGCCTTCTTTTCCACAAACAATGCGCAAAGGCACAGAGGAACTCATAAAAATGTTGGCATCGGAATCAGTCTCACTATCGTAAATTTGGATTGCTGAGAACCGTCACAACCCCATTTGCAGATTATCATTAACGACTTCCTTTCTTGCTCGTTAAGCTGGATTATCACATCTTCTAGGTATTTTGATAATCGTGTTACGGTTAGATCCATTAGGCACTGTAGATTACTTTCCGCGCAAGTAGCCGTAATTCTTAGGGATTCTTTCGGCGGATAGCACTCTTGTTTTGCTTTCAAAACAAGATCATAGCAAGGAAAATGTTGTGGATTTGTTGCCCTTACTATATCATACTGTCGTCTCGTAAAATCAGCTTCAACGAAAATCTTAAGTGCTTGCAGAGACGTCAATTGAGGTACCTCATCGTTGTTGGTAACTCTACTGTAGGCTTTTCTATATTTACTAACCCGTGTTGGGGAGTTCGTAATATCTTTAAGCACTTTCGAGGCGGTCCTATGTCCCGTTGTCTGCAACACAGATGTAGCAGCGTGAACAATAACTTCATCACCTGCGGAAGCCCTTATTTCTTCCGTTTTTCTTCTTTTACTACGCTCACTTAGTTCTCCAAAAGACTTGGGTGGTCGACCTTGCGAGGAGGCTGATTCAATGGGAATCTCGAATGTTCCCTCTAACCATGATTGGTTTATTTTCAGGAAAACATCTTGGTGTTTATTTGCCTTTACCCATCGTTGCTTAATTTGTGATTTTACATAAGAAAATCTTTTTTTAAAGTCTTCTTTAGCCTCTTTGTTGTGCCCATAGCGCATAAGGAGAAAATTCTCATAATAGTCAAGTTTTTCATTTAAAGTTGGTAAATTTTGACTCTGTAGTTGGTCAAATATGTATTGACGAGTCACTTCTTTAGTACCCGAGGTAGTAGGTAGACCTGAAACAAATAAAAAAACAATTTTAATACAAAATATCGCACACTCAATATTTCCTATATTTGACAAAGAGCCTTTCAAAAGGGCTTAGCTCAAAAAAGCGCGATTTTGCGCGGCTATTTCTTATGGAATTAGTTAGTTACATATATGCACTATATAGTATAATGAAAATTAATACAGGGACGGACTCATAAGTACACTAAAAAGGCACTCGAATTTAAATATATTAAAAAAAAAAAAATTTGACAGAGTGATGTTTGTCGTTTTAAAAATGAATGACAGAGAATGTTAATTAAATTTTTCTGTAACGAAAACAAATTGTTCTTACCTGTATTATTGCAATCCATCACAGTTAAAACGGTAATATTAGCTTGAAATGAATAATGCACTTTGAAAAGTTATAAGTTTAGGAGAGCGCCGAGACCCGACACGTACACACTTGTTCACTATCGAATTCCGACTGATCAAAGTCGACTCCCGCGCTTCCAAGGAGGGGGGAGAGGATGTTATATTGTACATAGAACTGTTGACTCGCCAATTAAATAGATACCTTACCATTATATTGATTTAAAAAAAAATACTTTTGGCCGTCTAAATCATTAAAATCTACGTATGTGCAGCGGGCAGCGGCGTTATTACAAAAGCCGAACTTAAAACTTGTGCAGCCATTTTGTTTTGTTTGTACGGTGTACGATACTCCACTAGCAATTTCAGGACACAATGAAAGCAATCTATTCCAGAATTATTGCCATTACATTTTTATGGTGTACGTTTCCTTTACGTTTTGCAACAAACTTCATTATGATGTATTTTCACCAGTTTAAGGTACCCTTTTTTTACAGTTCAAAGACTACATTCTGGGATACGAATAATGCAGTGTAAATTTTTTCTTCTTCTGATAGTACAAAAAAAATTTAGGACGTATCTTTTGAGGTCCTTGTTTTTTCTTGTCTTTTCTTTCTAAGCTTTCCGACGTTTTTTTGAATCGATTTCCTTGAAAAGTGAATATGTACGCGTTAAAATCAGTACATAATTTTTGTTTCGGGATTTAATTTTACCTCTTTCCGTTATAAATTTATGTTTGATTTTTTAAACATATTTCAAAACGCTTTCAAAATATAGTGTTAGTTGACAAAATCACACAAAGTGTAGCTTGTTTGGGACGAACCGAAATAATTACGACAAAACAGTTCCAGTGTCAAGTAATTAATTGTGATAGACTTAACAAGTGTGGATCAGTTATAAGATTACAAACATTTTAAAGGAACACAATTTTGAATTGTATTGATTGCTCGAATTTTCTTTTATTAGTAGACACAAGTTCAATTCCAATATTTATTTCTTAATTTTTTTGTTTACCAGTCGGTTTATATTCATTATATTTCAGAGGCGTTTGTTTGTACATGTAATTTGTGATTAGTTTCTAATTTCTTGGTTAGGTTTTTGATTTATTTTATTTAAGTATTTCACGAATAGAAGAGCCGAGAAGAGACAAAAAGAAGAAATTAACTAGAAAAGGTAGGAATACCGGAAAGGTCGGTAAGAAGTAAGAATATTCAAGAAGAGTCAAGAAGAGTAAACAAAAAGGAACGAGAACATGCAATAAGAGGCGTGAAGAGACTAGAAGACACAAGAAGCGACGGTAAAAAGATTCAAGAAGAGCCAAGAAGAGAATAAAAGAAGCAAGAAGGGTGTGTAAGACGTAAAAATATGCAAAAAGAGACGAGACCAGCAAAGAAGGTGCGAGAAGTTGCAAAAATATGCAAGAAGATCCAAAGCGAGCTAAGAAGAGGCAAGACAAGCCAACAGAAACTAGAAGAAGCAAGAAGAGACAAGAGAAACCAGGAAGAGCCAAAACGAGGCAAGGAAAAGGAGTATGAATGTGACAGAACGATAGTGGGGCATGCTTATACAAATTTTGTGTTTCATCGTCTTTATTACCCTGTTTCTTTCGACCGTCTAACTTCTTACGGTATTACGAATTATTACACCCACTATTATATATTTTTATTAAAGTGGAATAAATTATCGGTTAAAACATCAAATTGTAATATTTAATCATTGAAGACATTATTAAACACTCCCAAACAAAAATTTGAAACATAAAAACAGAAAAAGATTCGGTCGTATCAAGAAATTGAACGCAGGACCTCTGTCCACTGACTACTAAGTCAACTCGATCAAATCAACTTGTGTCATTTAAAACTTTATCATACTTCGACTAAGTACTACCAACATTACCTTCATTTTCCTGACGCATATTTTTTTGGCTGCTATCTTTATGTATGGTTGCGAGATTCTACGCAAAATAAATTGCAAGCTACATGGTATCTTTAATAAATACATCTTTACATAAATATATATTTATATTATTATATACTACATATCAATAGCATTTTACTTGGTGTTGATCGCTATTATCCCAAAACGAAAATTCACCACAGTAACAGAGTGTTCCGCTCATGTCAAACCATATTTTAATCAGAAAATATTCCAGTTTATCGATAAACGTATCCGTAGAGCTAGTGGCGTGTCATTATCATTAATCATCATCATCGGCGTAGCTAAGCACTTATTTATTTATCAATAATTTTCCCCACCGAGAAGGTTAATGCTCAAAAAATAAATTGCCTTTCTTTAAGTGAGAAAACGAATTTCATTAGTTTTATGTAACATCAGTATTGACTACACACTGTCCATAGATAGTATGAAATAGCAATGCGAGGCTACATGTGGCATCATCCAACCCCATGTGGTAAGTGGTAAGCCTCGCAATCAATTTAACGTAATCAGCTGCGAAATACTTACCGTCGGTACTTGAAGGCTGTGCTCTTGATACGTGGGATGTTTCAGATTTTAGCTGAAGACATTTTTTTTGCGTAACTTCTTCGCATTATCACAATTTCTTCTCTGAAATATTAAGATAATTACTTACTAACGCAATGTACATATTACGTGGCGTGTAACGTCAGAACAGTGAAAAACTTGACTTGTAGTCACGGCGCTTGTATGGTTAAAACGGTTTTAAACCAGGCGGCCGGCCTTTCCGTACCGTTGAACCGGCGTATAAGAATCTAATTATTAATACGGTTAAAGTTTTACAAGAACTACTAAAACCTAATAATTTTGTTACTGTACAAATTACTAATTTAATAATCGTTAAGTTTCCTAATAAACTATGAATAAAATACGAATATATCATGATGCTGGAACACGTGTTCATACACATCTGAATGTTTCCGCATTTCGTCATTGTATATTATCAAGGCAAATGCAGGTGCATGAATACGTGTTCCCATATATTGGTAATTAACTAAAAGTTTTTCAGGAAACGGCCTGCAATTCAGAATAACATTTCTTTGTATTTTTCTTCTTGGCTAAACAAAACTATGAAAACCAGTAATGAAAGCAGGTGTACTAGTCGATTAGAAACTAAATTAGAGTAGTTTCTTTGAATTAATTCGTAATCGTAGGCAATCAATCATATGATAACTTTTTTGTGAATTTAAAATAATCAAATTTAATAATGTTATTATTATGTTTGATTTGATTTAAATAAATAATAAAAATAATTTTCTACACATTAAATACAATAACAATACCTTTAACAATGCCTGCATTATACTATTAAGCGTAATTAATTTGGTTGATGATTTTTCCCGTCAATACCAACACTAATATTTTTTTTAATTTTTTTATTATTTATTTAATATTTGTATGTTTTTTACAATAAATATACAATTTATACATATTATACAGTGTTATAAAGGTGAATAATAATAGCTTTTCCTCACCATAAAGAGACGAGGCTCTTGTGTTTGGTGAGTGAATCCTAGCTCAATTATATGGAATCATGTAAGTAAGTAAATAATATTTTTTCAAAACCAAAGGGATAAGTAAGAAATAGGCAAGATTTATCAATAATACAGTTTCAAGATTTGAAGGAAATAATAATAAGAGTAAGATATGGACTTTTATAGTAGTTTTAGGTAATTTTTTAATTTTATTTTAAATTCCTGAATATCTTCAATATATAGTATTAAATTAACCATTTCTCCTAAATTGGAGTTAAAGAAGTAGGTATGAAAATAATAACTTGATGAAATTAATCTATTTAATTTAAAAACATATTTATTTATTAATTTATTTTTTTATATCGACGGTACAAATATACCATAAACAATGATAACTGTCACAGTTAAAATCGTAGAAATATTTTAAAAAAAGAATCACAAATATATGAAGGTATCTGCATTATTTCGTAATAAAGATTTGGTTTTGAATTCGGGGTATTGGTCTTAGGGAAATAAATAATAATAACCTACCAGAATCTAGATAATCCACTAGTGTAATCCGTCTGTAGCCAATGAGCTCTTATGGGAAACGTCATTTAGGGGAATTATGTGAGGCTGAAGGTAGTGCGGAGACGAAGGAGATGGAAAGAGAAAGGTGGGGAAGTATCTGGATATTCAGATCTTGTCACCAAACACGGCCAAAGCCAGGAGGTAGCGCAACACGGCATAATACCCCAAAAACAAATCACTGTAATACTTTTAGCCGTAAAAATTTCAAATCATAACGGCCAAAGCCATTTCAAGAAACATTAATTCTTAATGGTGGTCCTACACAAGGGCGATACTGAGAGTATCTTCCACTCTGGAATGAGCCGCAAATGTACTATATATTATTTTTAATTATTAAATTTTGAAATGACAGAAATTAATCTAATAAAATGTACTTGCGCACGCCAGGATTTGAACCCGGGACCTCCGGATTGCTTTTCGAGAGCCTCACCATAGAGGCATAGTACATAATATTTTTGGTAAGTACTATTAATTTCAGCCTGATTTATATTAGACAAAATAACAACGCATTTAATAAAAAAAAAACCATTCCAACTATAATTTGATAGCTTAGCTCAGTGGTCGGCAAAGTGCGGCTCCGGAGCCGCATGCGGCTCTTTGGCTCCTTGAGTGCGGCTCTGGCACAAATACCCACGGCCAGCAGGTATCAGCAGGCTTCTGGAGTTAAAAACAGCAGAGCGACCTTAGAATTCGTCAAAAATCCTCTTAATACTACGATAAATGAATTGACATTTTCTCCTTTTGGCATTAACATTGGTAACTTTGAAATTCAATTGCAGAATTTAAAAAACAAGGAAATATGGAGCTCTAAATTTCAATGTCTTTTTATTGGTTTTGTAATATTCGAGAAGAAAAAACGTGATCTTAGTTCGTATCACAAGTGGTCTGCTTTGAAAGACCTGGAGAAGGAAGACATGATCATTTTCAACGTCTGGAATAGTATTCCTGACTCAGTTACGATCAGTTGAAAAAACTCCCATTTGCTGTTCTTTCCCTTTTTGGTTCTAGATATTCATGCGAACAATCTCTTTCAAGCATGGAGTTATCATTATCAAGAGTAAACTGAGAAGTCGTCTTATTGATGAGAACCTGGAATCATGCTTAAAATTAAAAACAACTACGTACAAACCTGACTTACTCAAACTTTCCAAGGAGATGCTATGACATTGTTCGCATTAAGTTTTTATCAGTCATTGTCACGATTTAAATTTATGGACTTACTTTTATATTATTGTTTATCAACAAATAAAATTTTATGTGTGAAATCAAGTTTTTTTCAGTGTAATCGTAATTTAATGAAGGTCTAAAATTATAATAAAGGTTTACCAAATTAAAAAACACATTTGGCTCTCATAATTTTTTTTAATCGTTGTAATGTACATATTTGGCTCTTCGGCCAATAAGTTTGCCGACCACTGGTTAGCTGAATAAAGTTGACTTTTCACAAATTATGTACGTATTACGTATTCGTACAAGTCTACGCTTCTTGAAAGTATGCCCGCTGCAGTTAACCGCAGTTGAGTCGAGGGTATAAATATCACCCTTCTAAAGGCAGTACGTCCCTGTCTTAGCCAATATGACTTAACCCACAACCTCCCTATGACCCCTTAGACCTTTCATGTCTGACTTTAAGAGGCTTAACCTAAATCGCGCGGTTTGCCTTGAACGTTATAATATGAAGGGGTGAATTGATTTTTATCAACAGTGATGTAAACAGAAAAAACATACATCAAACCGCTTTTGCTAATCTCTGTGGCAGGGGAATGGATTTTATTACTGAGTGTGCTTAAATTCTGTCTACCTATAAAAACTATAAAATAAAACCACTTGATGAAAGATATAAAATGATTAAAACTCTCAAATTGAAGACTTGTTACAGACTTGATTTTAATTTTAAAATTGTTAATGGAATTATAGACAGCCCTCATTTTCTGACATATTCATTAGAACTACTCAATCGCCAATTCTTTTTAATTGTAACAACAATGTCATTTAGGTACTCGCTTGTACCTAGATTGCATGCGGTTCGCAATACTTTTGAAGAAATAGTAGATGTGTTTAAGGCCCCGTAGTAAGCGTTCAAAGATGTTTTGAAAGGGAGATATGTAAATACGAATGTTAGAGGGACCGCGCTAATATTAAAAAATGATAATATTTAAGCGAAAATGAATAAGTTTGAAATAGAGCAATAATCTCTCGAAAAATGCTTTAGTTGCATTTAAAGAAACTGAACTTTTTCATGTCTATAACATACGAAATAACAAAACAAAACGTGCTTAAATGCAAAACAAAAGGATATTTCATATAATTGACGTTTCGGCATAACAAATATACAGATAATACCTTAAAAAATACCCTTTTTTTGGACCTTAAAAACATAAAGAGGTAACGAGAAACTTGTTATAAATCGGTAGAAATTGGGTATGCGGGGGCTTAATTTCAAGGAATGTAGTTAAAAGAAGGATATAATTACATACGTCGATAATAGTAATAATTATTAACGTTAGCATAATACTATTCTTCTGAATGCTTCTATGTAATTTTAGTAGAAAATTTTACTTCATGATTATTGTTCCACTAAATAATTACGTATATCGTATATCACATGTTTGTCTTTAAAAGCCCGTGTGGGCGTATAATATAACTAAATACTGGTTATGGTGAAGCTGTTAGGTTGCAATATTTAAAAATAGGTTATTGGTTAATTTATTTCTTATTTTTACGTACCACTGTGAAGGAAGTAGATATATTCATTAAAATTTAAAACTAAGATCCGAATTTCAGAAGATTAGCAACTGTACTTCATTTGTTGGTATAATACAATATTGTTAGAAAAGGAAAATAGGTTTTCCTGATTTTGAAAAAAATTAACAGAAAAGAAAACAATATTACAAAACGAAACATTTATGTAGGTAACACTTTTCAATGTTTTAAGTTGGTACTTTAAGTACATAATAATTTTGATTTTGTGTTTTTCTGTAACTTCGTTTCTATGACTTTTAGAACATAGATTTGATGTTAGAAATTGGAAGTCATTATGGGAACGATTCAGAGAAGCGATAATGTAGGTACTGAAATTATTTTATCTTTTAATAATTCTATATTTGAAATGAGTATTTTTTAGTTAAAATTTTGACACATTTAAATTTTTTCAGTATTAAATAAAAATTTTGATAATTTTTTGAAGGGCAATGATTCTGAGGAAATATTTTTTTTATAAATTCTCTCAGCTTCACAAATTCTACAATTATATAATGTCCCATAATTTTTCACTGGCCTACGCTAGTGATAATTTAAAACTGATGATAAAATTTCATAATAAAAGAAACTCAGCTTTTGTTTATAAATTTTTGTAAATAATTATAACTGTGTTGTGAAAAAAACCGGCTCTCGTATTTTGTACCGACGATTCGAACTTTCATAGCTATTTCCGTTTTTCCTCATTCAAACAGCTTTTATCTCTCCGAGAGAATGTAGTATTTCCTCGTTTAAGTTCTGCTTTGTTTCCAACTAACAACAGAAGTCATCAGCTGATTACGCCACAAGACTTATCCTACTGCTTAACTCTAAAACGATGTAAGTACATTACAAGTGTGCGTAAGATAATATATTGCTAGTCGTTGCTGCGAGCGGCGAGTATTGTCACCAGATATGATTTCGCATAACTACAGTGACTCAAGTATTTTTATTAAATTAATAAAATGAATTTTAAAGTTGTGAATTTGACTTTGTGAACTTATGTAGGAATCTAATATATATTATAAAAAGAAACCCATGTTTCCCTGCCCGCCTAATTATATTCATAACCAGCAACTGCCGCGCACCGGTGGTTATGGTGGTAGATAGCCCTTGGTGTCACATCGAAAGTAAGAGAGTTTGGTGAGGGTGGCTGAGCGTGGGTGGAATTGGGTGAGGAAAATGTGATTTGCTATGGGAAGGCCGCAAATGCTTCAGATTATTTCAGAATGGGCCCGCCGACTATGTCGGAAGGTTCATGAAGGTTCTCGAATGCTCTAGAAGGTTCTGGAAGGAGAAAGTTCAAGAAGGTTCTCTAAGATAAGATATCAAAAAGCTATTTCATTTCAAACCTAGAAAATCAACAAAAAAATTACATATGGAAACAAAACTATTAAAATTAAGAAAATTATAAGAATATAATACATGTCTCCTTATTTACAAAATAAATAATAAACTCATACATACAAATACAGAACTCATTAAAACGTCCCAAGTACACACACACTTTACACGGCAACACGATAAAATACATTTAAATACCATACATACTCATTATCGCAAGCAATCCATTGGTTACGAGGGGAGCAACATATATAATTGCCTCCCAGACGAAATTAAAAATGTAAAAAGTAAAGGTACATTTAAAAAAAAAATTGTTCAATTTTATGCTCAATCAACAAAACAATGAAAGTGAATAATATCGTTGTGTAATATATTTATGTGTAATGTATTCGTTATTTCTAGTTAAATAAGTGAAAAATGTAATTTTCTTTTATCTAGAATAAAAAATAAAAAAAGATTTAAACTGGAGTGGTGGAGTATGTCGGTGTGTCTAGAAGGTTCCGAAAAGTTAGAGAATGCTCTTAAAAGTTCTGGAAGGAGCCTCAGTACAGCTAGTATACTCTAAAATGTTATTGGCGGACGTCATGAACTGTGGTGTAATAGTGATTAATTTGTTGAGGTGATCAGAACCTTTCCACAAATAATAGGCTAAAACTTAATAATAATAATAATTATAAAACTACCGAATCCGGTCTACGCGCAACGTTTATCGCATCCTAAGCACTACTAGGATGCGATAAATTCCAGATTCCACTGAACTCCTGCACAATAGCGCCTCATATTGTTCGTGATAAAAATAACAAAATAAGAATTTTTTATTTCAACTTTTATCGAAGCTAATTCAACTAATAATGTAGCATATTTTTACTTGTTGGATAAAACACGGAGAAAAATGTATTGATAATTTATTAATGATTCTCTTCAAATTATTGGTAATTCTAGTTAAAAATGGGATTGCAAGTCTTACGAATGAAAACAGGAAATTGCCGAATAACAAATGTTAGAACGCGAATTATCAGAATTTCCCAATAAAATTTTTAGGACGGGTTGTTTCGAGATTTTGAACAATTCATCAGATTTCACAGTTAATTTTCAAGGACTGTGAAAGTTTTATTCAAGTTATATTATTATTTCAGTTCTATGAAGCAACTGGCCCATTTTGATATAGTAAGAGTAATAGGACTTACACATAAATTAAAATCATATTTGAACTTGAAATTACGAATACGTTATCAAGATGTCGAAACACGTTTTCTTGAAAATCCGAAAATTTTTGCATTGCAAACACAAACACAAATATTCCCGCTGAACGAATCTTCCACGGTAAATAATTAACATTTTATTCGCTTAATTACCTTTTGTTGAATGATATAGAGCCGGTTTTGTGACAAATCCCTGTAGGGGATTCTCAATAATTAAAAAAGACTTTTTCACAATTTGGAAATGTCAACCATTCATTCATTTTGTATTTAAAAAATATTATATGTAATAATTAATATGAATACTGTAGGACTATTTTCGTAATATCTTATAAGTCACTTCATTAAAGAAAAAGTAGACAAAATTTACATACCCATAGTGTCACCATGTCTTGTTAAATAACAGAGTATCCGAATAAAATCCAATTACATTATTACAATATTATGATTTTGGACGCATACCTAGTTAGGAATTTGTAAGATTAAATTTAAAATAATTGTAAGAATAAATAATCAGTAATCAAATTTTGTGAGTATATAATGATGTTAAAATATTTCTTTTGTATTATTCATGATATGTTATCAAAGAAAATCGATGAAACATTTTTAAATTGATGTTTTATTATTAGGGCCTATTAATTTATCGTGAGGGCCAAAATCGATTCCTCTCCGCACAAGTGTTATATTTATTAAATGTATATTGACTTCTTAGAATGCATAAAATAATTTTGGTTTTATAAAAACACAGTGTCACGCAACTGTCAATTATATTTACTCGTAAGAAACAAACTGAACTCTTTCGTTACATATCTATAATTGACTTCTTTCTGTACATATCTATAATTGACTTCTTTCGGTACATATCTATAATTGACCTATTTCGGTACATATCTATAATAGACCTCTTTCGGTACAAATCCATATTTTTCTGTATTCGTCCAGACACCTGTATAAGTGTTTGTCAAAACATGTTTCGAGATAAACATTTTTTCATTACACCAATGGACACATTATTTTAGCGAGAAAATACGGACACCTTTATATGCATCAACTAATAAAGTCCGCCATTATAGGATGGGGTGGAACTTATAAAAAAAAACATCTTTATGTTGCACAAAAAATAATATTAAAAACAATTCTATTTAAACCATATGCATAATCATCATAACTTCTTTTTTAAGAATTTAAAGTCAGAAAACTAAATACATTATAGTTCTAATATGCAAAGTTAAAAAATTTACAAAGATTATTCTGACATACGTCAATACTCCCAACTCCGAAATGTAAAAAAAACATTGGGGCAATTCAACTATAAATATCTTGGAGTAGATTTTTTTAATTCATTCATACCAGTAAGTAACCTAAATATAAAAAAATACACAAAAGCCTAGCTTTATTATGGTCGTATATCTTATGGATAAAATTAAATTAAATAATTACTGTATTTCTGTAAATTATGTAACGTTATTTTTTTTAAATTTTTTAAATGAACTCAACTATTAATCAGTACTACTTTTATTTATTTCATCTTTAGAGCCGGTTATCTCACACTCCCGACTACAGACTACAATAGTAATGGCCTGACGTGTCAAAAAGTGGCACAAACCATGAATAATCCATGAAGTCGGCCTTTCAGCAACCATTTTGAATCGATGCGATGTGTGTGGACGCTTACATTTAACAAATATTAAACTTATGGAAAACCTCTCAATAATAATGGAGGAAAAAAGGTAGGATTTTTTATTAATGCAAGAGGGAAACAAAACTCTTAATTTATTTTTAAAACAATCATAAGAATCTATGTTCTTGAAGTTCTTTCCTGATATTTACAATTGAATCGTAAAACGTAATTGGTTGTTCTGCTTTTGCAATAAAAAGTATACCTATATTCAATAACCAGGCTTTATGTGCCATGAACGATAAAATTTGAAAATATGGGATGTTATTTCCATATTATCCAGTCATGTGAATGGTATATTTTTTCCCAGACGATTCATTTTGCCTGAAATATGCGTTGACATGGAAAAAATTTACTTCAGCTGGTTGTTTTTTAAATTGTAAAATGTTTCAGGACTAATTTGTTTTAAGGAATCTAAATCTAGACAGGCTAGAAGCTGAGTGCATAAATATGCCGGGCCCATCCAGATGTTGTGGGTTTGATTCCTTCTCTAGACAAGTCCTTCATGATTTTGCAAGCCACATTTTTGCTGTCATGGTGGTAGTAGAAAATTTTCAATTATTGTCAGGTTATTCGTAACTCGGGAATGTTGGTATTTATTCTTAAGAAAAAAAACGGTAACTTAACATTATGTCGGGTATTTCTTAGTACTATAGCTTCTAATTATATTGATTGGTTCAGTTTTGGAGGTGGGTATGGGTACCGTCGCACCTTGGACCATTTATTGGATAACCAACACCTCTGCAATAGGTCAACCCAAGTGGTTCGCTACGTTCGATGTGAGGTTTGTCCATGTCTTACCGGTGGATACGTCTGCCTTTATTGGTGGAGGCCGGTTGACGGAAACCCTTTGACCTCTCTAGCTTGGCTCCTTAGATGCATCGCATTGGGAGGGATGGATTTAGACGTCCTGGACACCCTGATTCCTAGCCGCTCCTTATAACATTGTTCTTTCTAGAACTTCCTCTCATTGCTTCCCTTAAAAAGATCTTTCACACATCATCTGACGGTAAATTATATTCCTCAGTGCCTCCTGTGTACAATTAATGCAAAAAAATATTTTTCAACCTTCAAATATCTAAAAGTGTTATTTTTAGACTATTTGAATAAAATAACTTTGGATATCATATTAATTGACTGTGACTTAAAATATAAAACAACTGGTATTTTTGGGTTGTTATTTTTAAGTTCTGCTATCTCTTCTGTTATTGTTAGTTTAATTTCAGTATAAGTAGCCAACTGAATACCACAAATACGCAGGCCCAAAAGTAAACACATATTTTTCATTAAAACAACAGCGTTATAGCTATTTTGGCCGTCGTGTTTGTGTAACAGCCGGCCAAAGTGCTGGACAAATAAGGCCATTGTGATTTAAACTGTTGTTTTCTGGGCTTACCTTAGTTTGGCTAGTCGAAGTCGGGGAAAAACACCCATCATTTATTACGCAGAGAAATAACCCAGGAGTTTCCGAGATAAACCCTGGATCGAGTGGAAAGTATTGTGGAGAAGTTTCCACTGGAATTAACGACGGTTCCAAGATGACAAAGTAATGTTACATCAAAATAATAAGACCGAAAAAAGGATGGTTTATTTCTCGTATTATTTCTACTCCATGTACTTTTTAAAACTTGTGTTGAAAAACAACTAGTCCGCACACAGCTGTGCCATTTTCAGGGAAGTAAAAAAAATAGATAAAATCGTTCCATTGTCTTACGAACCTCTGCTGTTTCTTTTGATTTTCACTCAGTATATTTACACTAGCTCAGACCCTTGAAAAAATACGGGATATTATAATACTAGCAAATCAGAAAGACAATTTAAATTTATATATTTTAAATAATGTATTGTAGGGAACTTTCTTCATCGCTTGTCTAAATTTTTCACACAAAGAGTAACAATTTTGAAAATGACGCTTAAATTCAAAATAAAACCGATTTTCAAAGTCCACTGAACCAGAGTTACAGACAGACAAACAACTGAAAGAAGATTTTTTCACTATACCAAGGCAGACCCGTGAAAGATCACGCGATGGTCTGATTTATTTATAAATCAGTTTCAATTTTGAAATGAAAATTAAATTAATTCTCTGTAAAAATATTATACTATAGGGAGGTTAGATATAGCTTGCCTGAATTATTCAAACAAACTGTTAAAATTTTGAAAATGACACTTAAATTCAAAGCAAAACGAACAAAAAATTTAAAAGGTAAAATTACAAAATCATATACCTTAAAAGAATAAATCGTGCAAATTTTATACACATTATACACCTACCTCAAAATGATAAACATATTACCTAATTTTTTATAACTGCCTAATTATTTTATATTCACTACACTCTTTGGTTATTTTATTTTTATACATTTATTTTACTCTTTATATCTTGACATTTTATTTAAGTTCGTTAAATTTCAATACATTCCATTTAATGGACAGTCAACACACAAATACTGTATCTGAACGGGTAAGGCCCACATTAACATACGATGTTGTCGTAAAAAAATACTGCTATTGTATAGATAAATAAAATATAAAATAACCTTTTTTTAAATCTCAGTTCTAGAGTAAAATGATTCTGAGGAAGATCTAACCCAGGACAGACACAACAAGAAATAATATCTATTTATCAACACTTGCATTCGAGTATTACGCAAAAAATTCGAAGTTAGTATTTTTCCGTAGAAATAAATTATTTAGCAGTGTTATAATAGTTTTGGCGTCAGTGTGACCCCATTTAAAAAAAGTGTCGCGTCGTGTCAGCGAAAGGACAAAGTCTAGACAAAATATCTAGCCTTCGACATAAAGTACCCTTGTAATCATATTTGAAATGATCACGTAGTTACCTAGAATTGCAAGACAAACGGCCTAGCTACTCGTACCACCAAAAGGATCTCAAAGTACTAACGATCTCCGAAGGCGTTAGTCGTGATTAATTACATAAGGTTCTTTCTTTTGGCGATCGCGCTGAAATCTTTCTGGAAACTGGAACACTGAACCTTAACTGAACCGAGTCTTATTGAATGTACCAGGACACGCAGTGGCGTGACGTCGTTGGCCATCTTTCAACGCCCCACGGCGGAAAAAAGATTATTCAGCGACAAAAATAACGTCAGTTGTTGAAATTTTTCGCCAGGCTCTTCTAACATTTTAGAGCTTAGCGAAGTCCTAAGTTTTGCATTTCGTCTGTCTGTTGATTTGTTTGTATATTCCGTTTCTGGTTCGAGATGGTGGCCGTTTTCATTGTTCAGTGAAGTTTTTTTTTTCAACTGTGAAATAGTCGCGTTTATTTTATTCTAATTTGCATTTTTTTCATTATTATGACACCCACGTGCCTGAAGAAAGTTTGAATAAAGATTTTTCTTTGGACAGATTGATTTATTCCATATTTGGAATTAAAAAGAAAACATTACATTAGTATCTACTTACAAATGATTTATGTACTTCGATTTATTAAATACTATCTGACGTGTACCTGGCAATGCTCGACTTTTCTCAACTTTCTATACATATAATATGAATCTTTTATATATATTTTTTTTTTATATAAACCTTCCAGAAAAAAATCTAAATGTTAGCGAAAAGTCTATTAAGGCGATTTACTACGTCATGTAATATTTTAAATTGAGCCACTATCAAAAACAACCCGTACGTAGATGGCGATAAGGTTTAATTTAATTTAATGGTGTTAAACCATCCGCCTGTTTTGATTTATGCAAGAAAAAAACATGGCCAAAAAGTGCCTTTTATTTTATTTTGTGGATGTTCAGGCATTAATATTTAATTTTTTTCAATCATTTTATAAATAGCTTAATTTGTCACATTATACAATAAAAGTATAACCGAAAATGGGTTCGTAAGTAGGAGATTTTGAACTTTATATCAGTTTTCATAGGCCTTATACATTATTTTTTTCTGTGCTTATAAAAAGGCTTATCTATAAAAATACTCGATTATTTCAAAGGCCAAGATGTATTCTACTCGCAGTATTTAATTAAAGCATCTGAAAAATTTTTAGGCGACCAAATTTTCAAACCAAAAACACATGATTTTGCATTACTACGTATGGCATCGCCTTAAGATCTGTTACGTCGTTTTGAAGAAATAAGATCACAAACAGATGGATGAGGATAGCGACTTTATTTTATACTGTTTAGAGATGATGTGAAAACACTGTCAAAATCCGTTGCGTAGTTTAGAAGTTTGTTTTATACTATTTAACTAGCTTACGTGTACCCGACGTCACTGGGGTTTATGCTGAGGAGATAGATATATACAATGCTGGACTTTTTTGTAGGCCTTTGTAAGATATACAATTTCGTAGTATATTATTTTGATGAATCTCATAATGTTTAGCCAGTGTTAGCAATGTAAGCGCACGAAAATATTTGAAGACTTTTCTCTAAATTCTTTATATCATAGTGTAAACCCTATTAAAATCTATTGCATAGTTAAGAAGAACTAAGCGCACAAACAGACAGACGCGGATAGCGACTTTTTTTTATACTATTTAGAGGAAAACAAAAAATTACAAACATATTTTTCGGACGCGAGTTCTACTATTCACAGAGTTACTAGTTATTTACAAAGATGTAGAAATGCAATTTTTCTTGTAGAACAATTGAAAAATATAGAACAAACAAGACGGCATTTGTTGTTTTTACGGCTAACCCAAGTAATTTAAAAGCTCGAAAGCTCTTGATGGAAAAGAAGTTGTGGGTGAAAAATAATTCAGAGAACCTAGAAATTAAAAAAAAAATAGGTACGTACCTTCATTAAATTAAAGAAAAAGAGTTAATAAAATTAAGAGTCCATTAAAAAGTCCATTAAAAGGTCGCCATATCGTCGATAAACTCTAAAAACAATTGAGTATTTGTTAATCTAATCTATGTATTATGTCTGCTTAGTGCTGTGGAAACAGATCGAAGCATTAATGTAATTTGTAAAAGGTTGAACAGAGCAATATTTATTTAAAGATCTAAAAATACAGTTGAAAATTTCTAGGAAAATCGTACCACCTTACTGGGAGGTTTTAAATAACGGGGAAATCAATAGATTCCGTCTACATTGGAAGAAAAGGTACGTTTGAAAGTTTTAAGTCAGGTTGCGACTTAGTTATCCATCAAGTTCTACCTTACACAATTCCAAAAACGTTTCAGTCTGTTACAAAAATATATACAGCTATTCTCTAAGTTCAAAGCAAATATTCAAAGTAAAAATGGAGTCGATTCCGGAATATTTATTTTGAGTAAGAGAAATATTATCTTTGTCCGAAATCATTGATTCGTCCATGTGTTCTCATTTTATTGTTATCTTTGGTGAAGGTATAAATATTATTGTATTTTGTTATTATCTGAGTAAATACTATAAAATTACTGTATTTTGTTATTATTTCACAAAATCCTATAATATTCCTGTGGGTTGTTTGTTATACCTGTCTTTTGTAAGAAAATAAATAGGTATCTTATTAGGAGTATTATAACAACTACAACGCTTAAAATACATCAGCTGATATCCGCGGTAAAGTTTGAGCTTTACACAGAGTTTTCGAAATCAGACATAGACATTCACTTTATTCTTGTTTTGAAGGTCAAAAAATATTATCAATCTCTTAATAAACTGTAGATTTGCATAAAAAATCAAACAAACGCCTCGCCCAGTTTCCAAAGAGAATCAGAGAAGATTTGGGAGTTATTCCTAAAGGTTCTTTGATTTATACCAATTGGTAGAAACAGTAAACAGAGCGCAATCAGTTTTTTAATTTATTCATATTAAATACCGCCATAATGACGATGTGATTATTTGTTGATGCGAGTCTTGAAGAGGCTCGGCATAAAGGCCTATGGCTAATTCTATATGCACGCCGTTTTATTAAGAACAAGATGGAAAAATGCCTCGTTCTCATGTTGCAGGCAACAACTGCGAAAGCTCCCGTTTTCGGCCGCTGAGTTTCTAGCTGGTTGTCAATCAACGTTGCTTAAGAATATTCCTTTACATTTTACTATGTTTATATTATACCCTCCCATAGTAACCTCTGGAAAATTCGTCCGTAAGGATTATGAGCATTAAAAAAGAGGGAGAAGATTACTGTAGATTATTGGAAAGGGAGATATATAAATATGAATGATTATGCGAGCTAATATTATAAAAATCATAAAAATATGTAATAAAACACGATTTATTAAAAAAAGAGCCAAAATGTCTCAACATCAGAGTTAAGTAGCGTTTAAACAAACACTTTATTTCTTTCACAAATTTTTTCGTATCTTAAATAACAGAACCAGATAAGTTTTTTTATAATTTTCGGAGCACATTTTGCAATTTTTTCTATCGTAGAATTTCAAATAATGACCTTTTCAAGACGGCGCGGCATCCTTAAAAAATAACACATATTTTTGACAAGCTTGAAAATTAAAGGGTACAAGAGAAGTATGTTTTAATATGTCTGGAATAGTCTTAAGGGGTCGAGGATTAAAGAGTCTCTCGTTCATACAAAGCTTAATATTCTCCCCTGTCACGTGTATCAATGAGTGTACCCGCGTGCAAGAAGATCTAAATCGCCTAAATATTTATTGTGCAGAACACAACCTGCAAATAAATGTAAAAAAATGTGGCACCATCAGCTTCACCCGAAATAAAAATCCCATTTCTTTTAATTACTCCCTTAACGGCACAATACTGAGCAAAATGACAGAGGCTAAGGATCTGGGAGTAGTGTTAGATCCGAAATTACTTTTTGAGCGCCATATCGAATCCATGGTTGCAAAAGCTTCCAAGGTACTTGGCTTTGTACTCAGAACCTGCAAACATTTAAAAAAAGTAAATACCATGAAAATGCTGTACTTTGCTTATGTACGCAGTTCTCTGGAGTACGCCTCTCAAGTATGGAATCCCATGTATAAGTCACACATAGAAAGGATTGAGAAAGTGCAATATCGTTTTCTACGATACCTTGATTTTCGGGCCTATCGTCCTCATCTGAGTCACGAGGAGTCAGCAGCGTTTTTCAGGATTTCGTCACTGGAAAGTCGTAGAAACTCCGCAGACGCACTATTTTTACAAACAATTGCCACCTCTGTGATAGATTGCCCGGAATTACTTGAAAGAATTCAATTAAGAGTACCCATCAGACAAACCAGACAAAATCACACATTAAACATCCCTCAATGTAACACGAACTCAAAACAAAATGCTTTTATTCACCGTGCTTCATACAATTTTAATACTTCATACAGTGAATTAGACTTATTTAACTCAGCACCCCACAATTTAAAACCTAAAATCAATAAATAATTATATTATCATTTTTATTTTTTATTACGTACATGCTACACATTACACAGACTAGATCCATCCCATACCCCTCCCTTCCCCATCCCATCCCTATAGGCTAATGTAACTTTTTTTATTACATAAATATTATATATTCACTAAATAATTAAAATACTTAAGTGAAAACCTATTATTGGTTAAATAATTAACACTTAATACACCATACTTTGTGATTATTATAACTGTTGGTTTTCCAAATAAAAAAAATAAAAAAAAAATAAAACTAACATTGATTCTGGAATCCAAATTCAGATTATCCTGCTTTTGCCACCCAGTACTCTTACTTTAAGGATGAAGAAAGTGATTTATTGTGCAATGTATATCTCTTAGTTACCTCAATATAGTTATTGCTTTTTACGGCGGAATCTGGTAAATAACGTACCTCTATTATTATGTAAACTCCGCCGCCGCTAGTTATGTCCCAGTAACTAAACGCAGAATTATTATTGCTTAATTAGCTGAACATTTCACGGCACATTACGCAATGCTTGCACTAACTACCACCGCGGCGAAACTTCATAAAACGATGATACTCAAAATGTTAATCAGAATATTAAAGATGCTTATCAGACTAAAAGTCATATCAGATTCTTCAGGACAGTGGCGGACATTGGTCTGAAGTTGGTCCGAATTTAGGTGATGGAGTACCTACTTAATATAAAAGTGTATATGAATGAAACATATTGAAAACACATCTATGAAATATTTTTGGTTGGCGGAAATGGACGCCGCCCGCCCCGGTAATCATTCTTCGGATAACCAACCGGGGATTCCCGGGTTCATGGAGTCAGGTTAGTTCAGGCTGCGGATGCATCTGCCCACCAACTGCGTGATGGGTCGGATAGGGAGAGGCTGGATGAGAGAGGTCCTTTGACCTCTCCAATAGGCCTTGCAACGCAGTGTGAGGGGTAGATTCACGCGACGGTCACTCGTGGACACACTGACTCCCAGATTCTTACGAATGCTTATACCATTTTACTTCTTAGATCCTACTCTCCCTCATATCCTCAAAAGATCCTCTATAGAGCATTCTCAAAGAACTTCTATTCTGAATATATAAGTTTTATTGGATTTGATTAACCACACAGGTAATAAATAGATTTTGAAAACTAAACAGCAGATTTAAAAGGTATGACTTGGCTCTGGCGTAAATTGAAACCGATCAAGGTGCTTTCGTGGATAGATTGACAACTACAATGACATCTTCTAATGCAAAACCGTATGGAGCCAATTGGCACATCATAATGGGTCCGTTTTCACGAGTGACACCAAATAAAACTTTAAATATTATTCTACAAAAAAAACATTGTCATAAGATAGACAGTGAATATCATCATAGACACACTGGGAAATGAAAAACGGGGGAAAACTGTATCCTACTCTCGTAAAACAGATTGATTAAAAAATAATTATAAATTGTCATTATGATTACATTTTTTTTTTCCAAATCGTATCTAACTGCTGAATCCCCATGTACCTAATGCAGCTTTGGCACATGTTTTTTTGTACTTAACGCTAATAAAGTTGCAGTCTTTCTCGTATGTCCTCTAATACCAAAAAGTCATCGGTGATACTTTATGCAGAATATAACCTTTATCTACAAAATTATGCAATTAATTTAGAAATATTCTTTAGAAATTCGGAGATGCAACCGCATGCGAACTATGCTTCATAGCTTGTGTTCACATGAAGCTCGCACAAAGCGCTGACCTACTCCCAACTACCAAATATGCACATCAATACCACATTTATTAAGGATGGGTTGTTTCATAGAATTTGAACAGTTCATCAATTTTCAATGTTCATTTTCGGGTTCTGTGAATGTCCTATTCAAGTTCTGTTAGTATATAATTCTAGGCCAGTTACTTGACATAACTGAAATAATAACAGATATTGAAAAGAACTTTCACAAAACTTGAAAATCAACTTTGAAATTTGAAGAATTGTTCAATTTCTCTGAAATAAACCATCCTAAGAATGTATAAAGAATGTATTATTATTTCTAGATCGTACATCTCAGCGCCCTGTGTGGCGTTGTGAGGACGGAACCACAGTTATATACTAAACCCGTTAGCAAAATTTTCCAGTCCCTAAAAGTTCTGAATTTTTTAGTCTTGTAAAATAAATATCAACCCTACTATTGCCACAAATCTTCCAATGAATCTAATATCAATCTATTGTAATGGAGGGTAAAATAGAAAATATTGAATCAATGTCCAGTGTTTTTACTACGGTATCCTCTGCGTGCAAAGTCGTAAACTTTTTAATGAAAGTGTGATTATCTGAAGTAACCTGTCTAGTAAGTATGCTTTTCTGTATCTGTTTGCAAATAATAAAATTAGATAGAGCAGAGGAACTCATAATAAATAATACAGCGTACTTGAGGTTATTTTTCACAAAAACGGCGCTATGCAAATTATCGTATTATAATTATTATTATAAATGCATTACGTTTAATGACAAAATAATTTTTGGAGATTATTGGTTTTAGTGGTTCGAAGTGCGAAATTTCGTAAATATAATTAAGAGGGATGCCATTACGTGTGAGTTGCTAGATCTCCCGGTGCAAGTAAATTGAATAATTATGAGATGCATTGGCTGGAAAATGTAATATTCAGTTCACCAGATATGAAGTGAACTCATCCTAGGATATGGAAATATATCTTTGAAATTTCCACATTACTGGAAACAAATAAGAAATCGGTAACCCGATTCTAGATCCCCCGGCAGTTGATACCCTGACAGTTGATACCTCGGACATTTTAACCCTCACACACTTGATCCCCCAAAAGGTTATTTCTCTTGTACTTCCTCCCTGGTAAAGAATCCAGAGAGGATATATACGACCGTATAACGAAAATCGATGTACAAACTTATAATATCTCCAGGCATCTTGAGTGGAAATCCATTCCACAAAATTTTTCTAACAATAATGCCGTGACTTTGAAGGAGTTTGCAGAGAGGACTTATCGTCGAATGACAAAAAACAACATACGGGACGAAAAATAACCTAAGAAAATCAACTTTCTGTGGAATCAAATGTCGCGATAACTATCATGGATTATTAGGGGATTATAATTAAGAACTAAGAATATAAATAAAAATGTAAATGTTATTTTGTTCAAAATCTTAAGTCTTCGAAAGTTCTTCGCCGATTGCTTTGAAATTTTGACACAGCGTTACATTTGTATACGCGCGTGTTTTTACATATTATTTATTATATAGATATCACCTGTATTACGTAAAACAGCGCCATCTGTTGGAAGTAAAAGCCAAAAGGGCTATTGTTTCTATATCTGCACAGACAGACTTAGCCACAGCAACGCGTGTCAGGGTACAGCTAGTTAATTTTCCTGGTATTCAACAAAATTAATTCTAAAAGAGATAACACAGTCCTTAGGGTACAGGAAAAAAATTAGAAAAGATTTTAGTATTCGCTGTAGCCGAAATTCAGACGAAATGTTAAACGTATAGTAAATTATGAATTTGTTAAAAGTTTTTCGGTTTACATAACCAGGTATAGTCAACGACACTAAATAATGTGTTAGCTTAAAGTAAAGTGGTTTAGTAAATCAGTTTAGTCATTAATTGTAAGAGGCTAGTTACAGCCACCTACATAGCTTTCAAAATATATTAAGGTTGGATTGTCTTGGTATTTTATATTCCTTGGTGATTTTTCACTAAAATGGCTCCGTATAAATTACTAATTTAAGTACCTGCACAGAGCACGAGTTCCACCGTTTTTGCCCTAATGTTGTAAGGGGTTTTGTTGACGGTTTGAGAAGCTCACCATAGACAAAATTTTGTGTAAAAATAGCGAAGTCTGACACCGCTTAGTGACCCTTGACTAACAAGAATTTTGGTGGCAATTTAATTAAGAGGTGGATTTTGACCATTATTATACAAATTACGTACCTTTGCCAAAATATAACCCAATTATCTAAAATACGTAAAGAAAGTACAGATTTTGCTTTTAAATATTGGTTCGTATTACCTTTATTATACTCGCTAATTAACTGTAACTAATTATGTAAAATGATACCGCATCTCCAGTGTAACCTCTTATTTTTTTTCGTCACAGAAAGAAAAAAAGGTTACAAAGGAGCGTCTAGCGACAGGACCGTATTATTAAACAATACTATTGCAGAGCCTTGAAAAATCGAGATATTTGTCGGATTTTTTTACTCATTCAGTTCCAATTTTAAAAATTACACATATATTTGGATGTACATGTAATTTTATTCTGAAATAAAATAGAATTCATTGAACTAGAGTACAATCACTGACAGGGAACAGAATTTAGTATGTTTAATGATAGTTTCAGATATGATGTGATGCAGGTAACTAAAATTAAAAATACTTAGTAATTATATTTTCATGTGATGAATTTATGCTGTCGTCCTTTTGGTGGTGTAATAGCCACACCCATTTTTGTGTCTTAATTTTAATTTTCTTAAATAAATTTCTTTCATTTTAATATATACTTAATTTTTAAACATACGTTTTTTTTAATAAAAATAAAAGTTAATTCATTTTTCAACAGCGATACGACGTGATATTTCATGGGTCTGTGTTAGTAGTGCTAGTACGCATATAAAAACATTCATAAATACATAAATATAAATTAAGGTGTCATGAATACACTCCGAGTACAGTATTACCATGCGCCTCAAGGGTGTTCGCAGAGGGAAGGGTGCATGGGTTCGCTGCTTTGATGCACCACAGATTAGCTGGGACGAGTCAACGCTACTGGAAAACAGAAAATACTCTTGTCCAGGCCATCGCCCAGCGGCAGGGCGCGCCCCTACTCCATAGATTAAGATTTCCTTAAAGCCATCGTAATATAATATCTATGCATTTTATATCCCATATTCAATTTTATTTATTGAAATCAATTTATATTGTGTATGCTTTTATACGGAAGAGTATTGCACTCACCGTTCTGTGCACTCGAATTAAACAAACAATATTATAAGAGTAGGTAGGTGCCTACCTGTGGCGGCTCGTGACTTTAAGGTTTACTAGAGTACTAATATTAAAAAATGTCATTATTGATGTTGTTGTAGCCGAAAATGTTTTTTATGTTCTTGTTTTCGAAAATTCGGATTTTGTACGAAGATTTTCAGGAAATCGGTACAGTGCTCTGCAAAAACCTGAAATATCCTGAAAATCTTCCCCCAAAAAACCGAATTTAAAATCAAAAATAAAAAAAAATCGTTTGGGACTATACATCGATAATGTCGAATTTTTGAAGCACTGCACTCTATCCCCCAAATTTGTGAAAACTTTAAAACAAAACGTACGATTTAACAGCTTTAAGTTAAAGAACTCATTCAAGAGTCTTCGTTAAAGTTACAAAATCATAAAATATCTGAACCATTAAAATAAAAGGTAACGCATTTCATAAACTTATTTCCTAGAAATGATAAAGAACAAATTGGTAGTGTGGATTTTTTAATATTCTTAAAATGAAAGCCTGATCCGTCCAGCACAAGTATATTGGAAAAATCCTAGCCTCAGATAGCGCGGAGATTCCTTTGGTATTCCGGGGAATGTATAGACGGAGCATTTTCTGAAACCTTTTTCGGTTTTATTTCCTGTATCGGATTACATTCGTTATTCTTTTCTCAGCTTATATCTATAACCTTTTATAAAGCTATGGTGTTATGTTACTATCAGCTTTGATATCTACTGAATATTGTGTGTGATTAATACTGTACACCAAATATACTAATTTCGATTGTGTGTGCTTGGTTGTTGGTCCCCGTGAATTCTGGTTCGATGAACTCAAATTTGATTTAAATTTGAAAACAATTCAGACAAGCGATAAAGTAGGTAGGTACCCAACTATAAGGAAATTATGTAAATTGCTATTTTCAAAATTGTAACTTATTTCTCGAGAATTCAGACTGTCCCATAGTTTTTCTCGAGAAAATTCGCTATATTTGTAAGTCTGGTTAGTTAGTAAATAACACTTTCCTGAAAATGGAAACTTTCTGTTATAAATACTATATTTTGGTTATGTAGGCACTTTATCGATTGACTGATTTCTTGACACAATCAGTTCCAATTTTTAAAATGACACTTATATTCAAAACAAATCATTGGATAATAATACTTACATGATTTGTATAGCGTTATTTTAGCAAAAAATCACCTCAAGGGCGCTCAGATTACACTTACAGGCAGACTCATATTGTGTTTTGTAATTTTAAGATTTTTCAGATTCAAAACATTAAAAAGTGCAGTCAATAAAATATAAACATACGTAAAGCTAAAAGCTTCTGTACACTAATTTCCATTCCTGTTTTCTGTTTTATGCTTTCCATTTAGAGTATTTATACAGCGGGTTGATCTCTACATGGGTTAATAAAGTACTTGTAGATTTGTGTGACCTCTTAAATTACATAAAAGGTTATGATTTGGATTGTAAAATTCTCGAGCAAAAGAACAAATATAATGTTTTGTGCCAGATATTCACCTAAAATACGGGCATTGCCGCCCAGAACAGTAAAAAATATAGTTATAATAATTAGTGTGTATCTTAAAGTTCGAATTTCATTACAATTTTTAATCTATTTCGAAGTTGGCAGGTTTCAAAATTCAAAGCACAAGAAAAAAACCCTTGCACCCCTCATCCCAGTCGGGGTCGTGGTATCTTAGTTTTTGTAAAATCGGGCCGAGACCAGAAAGAAGTTTGGAACCTTGCTACATAGCATGAAATAGAGCCTAAATAATTCAGTCGATATCATCAGTGAGTTAAATGGTAATCTCATTGGTTATGAATATGATTTATAATGAATATTAAAATGTGCTTACCCGGGTATAGAGCCCGAGTTGGAGACGTTCCCAGCGTCCAGACTACAGCGGCTCCCCGCGGCTTCCTCCTGACTCTGGCTTTGGCTCTGACTCCTGCTGCAGCAGCTTTGTCTGCTGCCCCCCACTGCATCCGCCTTGAGCTGGTGCCCGAACGAGGCCAAATCCTCTCTGAAAGTGTCGCTGCCCGGAGTGTCACCTCCTGTTGCCCCCACCCCCTCGCCCTCCCGGGCTTCCCCCTCCACTTCTTCCCCGCCAGCCATCCCCTCCGCGTTCCTCTCCAGAGGCGCCGCTTCTTCATCTTCATTATAAATCTTGAAATAAGCTACGGTCAGGTAGATAACAGACACGATGAACGAGGGAATAGGTATCGCCATCGCATACACGAGATTTAATGTATTTTGCCACATGTCCAAATCCGATATCACAAGTCCCGGGTCCACCTTACTGTAGTAGCAAGTGAAATTCGTACCGACCGTTTTGTATTTTCCTAGGAATATTGTGCAGTTCAATATTGGGGGATATCCGCAGCCCTTGACGTTGGGGAAGAGGCGGGCGTAGGTGAAGAACCACTCCGAGTCGTTGCCCATGAGTCCCGTGGGCGGGGGGCCCTCCGGGTAATCCGGGTCCGAGATGGACTGCGGGATCTCGTTATCTTCGTACGCGAAGGATTGCGACTCGGGAGATGCCTCCCCATAGTCGTACTCTCTCAGCGCGCGTGCCGAGCGCACCAGCGGCGGCGGAAGGGGACCGCTGCCCGGAGCGCGCTTGTAGTGCACGCGGATCTGCAGGCAGTCGTAGATGTCCTTCGTGCATCCTTCCCGGCAAGAAGCCCAACTACAGTTGGTCGCGCCCTCGCGGTGCAGCGTCTCCGCGGTCACACACTGCGCCGGGTTGGTGTCAAACTGCATAAATATAGTGGTGAAGGCGGGGTCGATGACGAAGGGCACGAGGAAGAGGAAAGCGAAGAGACTGAAGATGGCCAGCAGGATGAAGGTGGCCGTGGTGTAGAAGAGCAGCTTCTCGAGGAAGGTCTGGGGGATCTTCTCCTCGTCAGCCATTATGGCGCGCGACCTTCAACGGCCATGGCCCGCGGAGCCGCGCGCCCCCGCTTACCGCATAGCGCCCAGTGCGCCACGCGCGCCAATTGCCCCACACACCGTCACCACGCGCCACTGATCAGCTAAGAGCCCAAACAGAACACAAACACAAGCACAGTTAGACACAAATACACACACACACACACCTATAAACACCTTTGAAAAACATGGATAATCGCTTTTTCTTTAGAGATCCAACTGCCCGGAGCTAGTGGAAATTCCATAATATTTGTTAACTATTTTAAAATATTTACTAGTCATGTTTTTTATTACAAGATATTGTATAAATTCCTCCAGACTAGAAGTACACCTGTGTTGTGGGGGATATTTTTCAAGGGTAAATTGATTCTGTATATACAGTGGAAGACTTTAAAATTTGAAGATGTTTCAGGTTGAAGAAAGGAGTTAAAACACTAAAAAGAAAATATTAAGGAGGTTGGAAAGTTACCTGGTAATTCAAAACTGAAACTTGACACAGTGAAAGATATTTAAAGCAACGTTTAGATCGCGCGTACTTGTATATTACCAGAACAATGTTCAATATACTGTTCAAATATAGCGACCTAATTCAAATCTACACCCATGTAAAATAGCTTATTTTACAAGATTTATTTTGTAGACTGCCCTGGCCATCAACCTGTAGCCTCTCGTTCCAGACCCGAGGAGCTTACCACTCCTCCAGGGAGACTGTTTGTTTTATGTCTTTCACCACTCAAGGTCATTCTAAGCCATCATTTCAAATTATGGATAGAGGGAATGTTAATTTATTGAAGGCAAATTTCAAAATTATATGGAATATTGGAGACGAATGCAGACTAAGAAGAGAAGAGATATTGAATGGAGGGGATGCACTTTTAGATAAGGCTTGATAGAGGATAAGATATTTGTTTATAGAGGGACAGCCAAAAATATGCGATCTAAAGTTCCAACTTCTAGACCGCAGAATCTACAATCCGAGGGGTCAAGAACATGAATTTTAAAAAGTAGAGAAGGGTGACGGAACAATGTCCAATCCCCATTCGAATAAGTGAGTTACTTTATTTTTTGGAGAAATGAGGGAATTGTTGAAATCACGGTTTTGGTTAGGAATTAAACAAAATTTTGAAACTGAATTCAAAATTGTTTTTGGGAAAGTATGTATAATCAAAGATTTCTCGCATGAATAATTGGGGAATTAAGATGACTAAGCGATTGCCCATGTTTTGCGGGTTCATATTACAGACAACAAACAACCACACAGATCACACTGAGAACACGGAACACCCTCACGAGGAAGCTTATCGCTCATAATAAATCAAATAATCCATAGAATGCTCCCATCTTATTTCTTTTCGCAACTCGAATACTAACTGCTGTCATAAATATTTAGCAAGGCACCCTCTTCTTCCATACTAAAATGATAAAACAAAAGATGGAACATGAAGTATTGTATTGACGCACGGGTTAGCTTAATATACTTTTTTTTTGTTGACTCCCAAAGTTGTGAAATATTAATAAGGACTAGTTGTTTACAGAATTTGAAAAATTATCAAATTTCAAAGATGAAAATAAAGTAATGTTAATGTTTCACCGTGGGCCAGTTGATTCACAGTACTTGTATGATAACAAAACTTGAATAGTACTTGAAATTTGATGAAGTGTTTGAAGCCCGTGAAACAATTCTGAAAAGAAGTTCGTTAATTTTGAGTAAAGAATTCTTTAAGCTTATTTTGAATAATAATACGTTTTGACGTTAGTAAATATGATTCCTTATTGATTATTGTAGAGAGATAGAAAGAGAAAAGGAAATGTAAAAATCTAATGAATCAAGGTTAGGGGAATAGGGTAGACGTTGAATAACTTCCAAACTAAGCTCTTGATTAGATGTGTTGTAATGTTAGCATTCTAAATACGTTCTCCCGACAAGTTAAACAGAACAAACGTTATTGTCGGCCACTGTGATTCCTTTCTCCAATAATAAGACCCCTGTTACTCCCTCAATACCTCATAAATACAACCCATCAAAGATGATATAGGCACTGATGGAAATCATTTCACTCGGAGTCTCATGTGTGATATCTATGAGAGTAGATTGCTTCTAGAATCAAATACGTCTCCATCTGATTCTAGAAGCAATCTTCGCTCATAGATGTGACACTTTCAGATTTTAATATAAGTAATTGATGTAATAATACATTATGTGTAAGCAGTAGGGACACAATCTAAAGATTCCAATACTTTATCAAAATTATCAAAGAAAACAGAAGCTTTTATCAATCTATAATCTATTTAAATTAAATAATACCCTTCTAAAACAATAAACATTCCAATTATAACGGGTCCTTTTGCAAATCTTTGAACAAGATTGGATTTATCATTGAATCAATGTACTATATACCTACGTAATTATGATTTTATGATAAAAATTAACTTTAAAAAAACTTTTTGTAAAAGAAAGGCCTTTGAAAAAACCGCTATTTTTTATATTTCGTTCGCATTAACCATATAAAACACTTTCAGAAAAGAATTTCAAATAGGTACTTAAGATCCATTAAATTGATTTTGCAAATCATTTAAATGACTGCGAATTTTTTATTTTTCCTAATTCTGCTGAATTCATTTGGAATATAAATAAGTTATCTTATTTCCAAGACGGTCAGGGTAAAATGTTTATGGTAGCAATTTGTTGATAATATTTTCTCAATGCCAAAGGCTAAGTGATATTAATTGAGAGCAATACAAACATTGAATGATGTTTATGAAATTAATAATTTTCATAAATAGTTTCGTAATACTTTAAATTGATATTTACGTGGTGCGATTATCACAATGACAAAAGCAAGATTTAATGCAATAGCAGACTGAATATAAGCGCAAATCAAAACACGTACGTTTTTAAAGTCAAAAATGTACTTTAATAAAAATACCCATATGGGGAATTCCAATAAAGGAACCATTACAAATGGTTATATAAAGTATCAAGCAAATTAAGGGTTGTTTTGATCAATAGAATCTAAATAAAATAGATTTTTTTTTAATTCAGTAAATGCCGTAAATATCTCTCACGTACAACTGGGAATTCCTTGCGAGAGTTTGCTCGACCCTGGTAAGCGACTAAGGTGTAAAAAATCACATTCACAACATGAAAAACCGAAGAGTTTTCCGTGAGTTTCGTATCACCGGAAACAATTTTCTGGATTGGATTACAAATAATTTTGTAATGATTAATTATGTTGATTAAAACAATAAGGCTTGTTTTAACAATAAGGCGTATTTTTTCTAATCCATGGGATTAAAAAGAACTATGATAAAATTGATGCAAGAGATATTTATTGAACATATGATTGTATAGATGAAATAAAACTAAGTCTTGTTTTAAGCAACTGATTAAAGTAGACCTCAAAGAGTTGAATCTGAATTCACGGATTAACAAATAGATGGAATTTTTCGCAGCCATAGCTGACGGCGTCGAAAATCGATAAAAATTGATTTTTCAGCTTGCGCCGCAACCATGTGATAACAAGTGGACTGAAAACTCTACCACTGAAAGGTTCGTAAGGAGTAGCTAGGGGTAGTAGCCAGGTAACGCAACCTCAGTCAACACTTACGTCAAGTCCATCTAAACCAAGTTACTTGAATAGGACAGAAGATATTATAAGAATACTTGGCTACCCTATGGTTTAGATATTGTATTGAAAGGTTTTTCATGATTTTTTAGAGAAATGTGATTATTAAATTTGTCTTAGGGAAATGTATGAATTATTTGGATAACAATATATCTTTTAGAAGATATTTCAAAAGGATTAATGGGAAGGAACTTTCTCGAACAGCGCTTTTTGTATTTGTAAAGATGGCATTTAGGAATACTAATTAACAGAATAATAACTAACGATTTATTTATAAAATTTGTAATTCCAATTTTTTGACAGAATTTTACAAGAAACATCTGAAAGTGTTTTATAATTTAGATGACATTTATAGATTTTGAAAGTTAATGTGATATCTCGATCAAATGTTTATTATTTTAAGAAATCAAAAAAAATAATAATATTCTTTGTTTTCAGTACCTCCTATTTCAGGCTTTCCTGCTGGTTTCACTACCACTAAAAGTTTAGGCAGATAATAAAATGTTTTTAGTAAAAAAAATTAACAATTACAAAAATCAATCCATTCGATCTAATTTAAAAGGAAATATTACTACCCCACGGAAAATATTTAAAAGCTTTGACTCTAAGAAAATCAACAACATAAGTTGTAAAAACATCTGGAATCTTCAAGATTAGATTGAAGAATAAAGCACGACAAATTACAAATTACATTATTTATGGAAGTATTCAAATAAAACATCTATAGTTATTATGAAGCTTACGAACAAATTGTGATAATAGCAAATAAATAGAAGGGATTATATCGCTTTCCCCCGAAAGTTTGCTTCTCACAGCGCAATTGTGTAGGACCTCGGTTCGACCCCGCTGGAGTATTAATAACTTATGAATAAGTTTACGTAACACCGTCAAAGGAAAAATGCCGCCGGTATTAGCGCATTCCGCAGAGGCGCTTTTATACTTGGCTCTTAAGCTCGACACAACAATATAATCTTCTTAAAGGATTTAGGGACTCAGCGGAGAAGTAGTCACATTGTTCAGCGAATCTTGATGTATGGAAGCCATCTAAAACATCTATTCTCGTGAAATAAATAATGAATGGAGCATACAAATGATTCCAGGAATAATATTTAAATATTGTTTTAGTGATGCATTCGAAAAAAATGGATTTAAAGAAAAAATAATTATTATTCAATAAGATGCAAAGTGATCATACAAATTGTCTCTCTTTCTTCTGCATTATTTTATTTGTACTTTCATTCAATTACAATCAAATTCCTACACTCTCAAACATAGATTCACGTGATCTTATCTCCCGATTGAACTTCAGAGCATACCTGTCAAGTAAAGTTCACTTTGCTAGGAGATCCGTTAAAGAGACAACAATACAGCACGCGCCGCTGCTGACAGTTTGCCACTCCAATCAATCAAACTTCACCACTGTCCGGGGATTCACTTTGCAGAATTGGACGATCAAAACCCAGCCGAAGTCCGGACACAATCCGATATCCCTTTGTACGGGCTCCGATTGTTATGACACTGAAACGCGCTGGAAAATCCAAAAACGAATAACTGCCCCAATAAATCTGAAAATAGCAGATTCAGATAAGTTCAAACAACTATTAAAAAATGATTTAAGTGTTTTTGAAATGTTTTATTAAAATTAAACTATTTTTTTGTGGTTGTGTGATTTGGATATGTTTTAGTGTAATTTTTGACGCGACGCGGAGCTTACGGTAACGGTGTGCGCGATGTACGCTATGCGACGTCCGTCGCACGTCTTTAAGGTTCCGGCGCGCTCGGCCAACAGCGGCGGGGCGGAACGGAGGAGGCTTGTCGGGTGGTCGATACAGCGCGCGCAGGGCGGTACAGGCGGCGGCCGCCGGGACGCTGACACGACCGAGCGTCGCCGGAGATTGCCGAGCGCGTGACGCGGCCTTTTGGCGGGGAAAACAAAGATCGAGACGGGAAGATCAATTGACTTTTGGGAGTGGAAACCACGTGACTGGAAAGGATGTTATTTTTAGAAGGCACCTCCATTCATCAGTTATCTTTTAATAGGGATATAATGATATTAATATTAAAGCAATCTTACAAACTAAACAACTTGAAGGTTTCTTCTTTAGTGGTGTAAATGTGTTTGGCTTTCACTTTCGTTTATTGACAATATGATTATTGACCCTATAAGGGTATTCTTGGCCATGGTTTCAAAAGATGGAAAAGGGAGTGGTGAATTAAATTTTCACCCTAATATTATTAAATTGGCATAATTTCAAAATAATTTTAAAGAGGTGAAGTTCAGTTATAAAGCAAGTAGGCAATTCTAGAAAGTTAGTTATAAGGCGTGTTGGCAAATCTAGATAAGGCTTAATACAAAACAGGATATTTGTTTGTTAAAAATATGTTCATTAAATTTATGCAAAAATATTTATATATAGCATTTGGTTCAGGGTGTAGTAATAAATAACTTGTTGACTTATAACACCATGTTTGCCGTTTGTTTAATTAATGTTTTAACATACAGTACCCAAGTAGACGTAAGGCGATGCACCGCGGGATGTAACATTTTGAATCGGGCCGCTAACAATAACACTCCTTATGTAGATGGCGATAAGGTTTAAATTTGCTCGTAACACAAGCCGCCTGTTTTGATTTATACAAGAAAAAAATTGTTGAGAACTTAATTTGACACTTTATATAATAAAACAATAACCAAAAAGGGGTTCATAAGTAGAAAATTTTGAACTATAATGCAGTTTTTATAGGCCTGATATTTTTTTTTTCTGGGCTTTTAAATACTCGATTATTTCAAAGGCAAATATTTAATTAAAGTAGGTAAAATATTTCTAAACAGTCAAATTTTCAACTAAAAAACGCATGTTTTTACATTATTTCGTAGTACCTCGCCTTAAAATGCTTATAATTTACAATGTGTGTTACAAATCTAAAAAAAAATAAAAAACTATTCTCTACATATTTAACGTGATGCGTGTTAGATTACTTATGTTATTTTGACACCAATAAGTAATAAACTAGTCTAATAATATTTCACGTAATTGCGCTAAAAATATATTTAAGAAGATACAGACAGAAGGAAGAATTATTTGGGTAGTCGTTAAAAAATAATGTAGTTATATATATTATTCGAATATCATTATTTACTTAACCCAAAAATATTTAAAAATAACGTAGGAAATAAACCAATTATTGCGAATGTATGAAATCATCAATACAATAGGGCAATTAGAGTCCGCTATTGCGTCCAAACCAAACAGATGTTTTTATGCAGACGATAATTGGGCTTGCATTCAATCAAATATTTTTGACAAATCAAATATACACTCGAAGTAATTCGGCAAAAAATATGTGTAATACTAACAAGCTGGCTTTACACATATATTGTTTCGAATAGTATACTCATGCGAAAACTGTATTTCATTACTTGTTTATAATACAGGGTTTTCCAATAAAAGGTGTTTTTTCAATTTTGATATTCAATCGTAAAAGATCAATGGTTTTGTTGCTTGTGTGGCACGTAGCGCCGTCTTGTTGAAATTAAACGTTGTCCAGATCAATGCCATCCAATTCCGGCCATAAAAAATCATTAATCATCTCTCGATAGCGCAATCCATTCACCGTAACTGTTGCTCCAGCCTCATTTTCAAAAAAGTAAGGTCCAATGACTCCGCCGGACCATAAACCGCACCAAACAGTCACATGACGAGGATAGAGAGGGTTTTTAACAATAATTCTTGGGTTTTCCGAGCCCCAGTTGCGACAATTTTGATTGTTGACGAAGCCAACGAGGTGGAAATGGGCCACATCACTCAAGATGATTTGCATTTGATTCACTCAAGTGAATTTTAATAATTTCAATGCGTTGTTGAAGCGTGTTTCGTTCCATTTTTATTAATGGCGTAGTTTTTACTTGTCAAATGTCAAAAAATGACAGCTTCAAAAGTAACATCCACCGAAATAGCATATTTTTAACTTATTCTACATTACCATCTATTGCGCATTTAAAAAAAAATTATTGCAAATAAAATTTTTATGGTGACCGGATAAATCATCAAAATGATAATTCATCACATCTTTAAAAAGTCATGGAAAGTGATGAAACAAAAACTTTATTAACTGGGTTAAATAGGTTAGGTTAAAAAAAAAATTTTTCATTGTTTTTAATGACTTTATATCACTTTTTAAAAGTGTGTTCAATAGTCACTGTGTTGAGTTAGCATGGAAACAGTAATAATAATTATAATAATAACATAAAATTTTTATAGCGTTCTGTGTGATTTCACTTGAAGTGCGCTTTACTGTAACAGACTATAAAGTAATAATCAATGGGCATGTCTAAGGAAGTAAACAAAATTATTACTGTTTATCAGCTAGATGCCGTCGGATTTTTATAGATAAAATTTGTCTGGCGTCGCTCCTCTAGATATCCTTAACGCATCCTTTTGAGCCTTTTACTGCCCTCCTGAAAGCCTCCAGCGCCGACAAGGGGGCGTTATCACCCACTTTGAGAAAGACTGGTCGAGAACATATTTATAATTATCGTTTACCTTAACCTTTGGAACACAAGACCCTTTTTAAGGGAAATTTAAAATTGAATTCTAAAGTGATTCAAGTGCAAGCAATTCTGATGAAAAAAATGCACTTTCTCATGGCATACAGATTTAAATCGCACATAAAAAACCAGCAATGGCGAAATTCCAATGCCAGCTGCGCATGAACGGTTTGCTAGGTTGAAAAATCTTTTGTGCTAATGTTTCATTTATAAATAAATAAATATTGAATTTTAATGTATATTATATTATTTCATTAAATTTAAATATCAAACAAAAAAAAATGAGTTAAAATTTGGCCTACAAGAAAGTTCGAAGGTACGACTTTGACAATTACTAAATAACGGATACATTGTTTCCTAAAAATAAATGTCTTCGAAATTGCGCTCAGTCTCCATTGATGGCAGTTAAATGGAACCTATTGATCGCTCAGTTTGATTAGCGAAAGTTGCAGCACTGTGGTTTTATAGTAAAATTAAATGATAATAGAGCCCTTATTTAGGGTTTTAGCGATGATAAATACAAACACAATGTGTAACTTCGTAAATGATTTTTTTCGTTTTCAGGGTTTGTGACTTTTTAGGAATTATAAAATATTGAAACCAAAAATATAGTGTAGGTACCTACTTCCACACGAATTAAAATTGTGAACAGGTACATATTAAAGTTCTTTTGGTTATAAAATTTACCGAAGGCTTCTTTAGAAATACATAAGGATTTGAAACAGTTTGAAATGAGAAGGCCGATACAAAGGTTAACGACGTATTGGTATTTGGAACAAGGATATTATAACGCTCCTCCCAGGATCATCCTCCAAATACGAGGACAATACTTTTAGGGAAAAGCTTACATTAAACGAGTCTTTGATTTCTAATCACATATCACAAAAATACTAATTCGGTTGTCGTTTCATGAAGCGAAATATTCCTGCATAAAATAATTCACGTTCAAAGAATTCAAATTTGCTAGGAAATTTTAAAAAAATGGAACTGACTGTGTGAATTACAGAATTGTTCATTTTTATTTAATTAATAATTCTATATTTTAAATGTGTAATTCTTTTATTTAAATATTTCAAACAAAAGAAAACTACTAACATAATTAATTCGAAAGTTAATTTCTGACTAATTTGCCAACGATAAAATATTATTTTATAAAATAATTGGCAGTGTTAAAAAAAAACTTTTAGCTTCACAAATTCTACAGTAATAATATGCCATTTAATTTCACGTGGTCGCGCTATTTCTATTTTTTTTTTGTTTTTTCTGGTCACTTCAGAGTTGTATCGAATAGTGAAGATTATAGAGAATCAACATTCATTTTGATAATATGCAGAATGGCTGATTAGAACTGTTTTATAATTGAAAATATGAACCATCATCTCTGGACATCAATTATAAACAACATCAGATAATGTTTTACGCAATATTGCACAAGTTCTAAGAGTTTACAGAAAATGTTTTACGCAATATCGCACAACTTCACTGAATTTTGGCTGCCATGCTGGAAACATCGGAACTATGGCATCCATGATATTTTAAAATGTTGTAAGGCTGTGTGAAGTTAGGAATAGCAGAAAGAAAGAGAGGAGGATAGCTCAGTGTCTGACTATTCAGACCCGATCATTAAAAACAGCTTTACTCTAGAACGTGGTGCACATATATATACAACATCTGTAACGTGAAAAAAAAGTTTTCTTACGCCTGGATATGAACCATCTTATGACCTGATCATTTTATGACTACAAACAAACATTATTATCTTCGGTAACTGGTTTCAAAATATTATATAATCGTGAACGTGTATACTGTTTGCATATTATACTACATCCTTCAAAATTTCGCTAATGTAAATAAAAAAGTTTAATAAAATCAAAAACTTAACATTCGTATTATATTAAATTTATGACAGTAAATATAATTACTAATTGTTTGTTCATTGAACCAAATTATCAATCACTGTGGAATTGTTCTGATTGTTCTGCTTGACAGTATTTCATGCTGATAGGTTAATTATAACATTTTAATTAATTCAATTTCATTCGTGTATTATTCAAATTGCGCTTTTCAATATTCATTTAAATTTTGTACATTTCATCTCAACAATTTACCCAAGTATTTATTTCAGAATTAAAAAATAGAAGAAAACTTATTTTCCCTAAATTATAAAAACATTTCAAAATAAACTCTAATGCTGGGGTTTAGCCTACCCAACTATTGTCAGAATGAAAATGATACACGTAAATTTAAAAAAAAATCTCTCTAATAATGTAATTATTAATGTATCAAATAAAATGAATAATTTAAAAAAAAGGATTAAATTTAATCCTTTTTGTTACAAAGAAAGCAGGAGTTAAAAAGCTTATAATATGTAAAATGCCTAGTTGATTTCCAATACCCTTATTTCATGTATGTGTATTATTATTTTAACACAAAAAATAACTCAATTGAAAAATGTAAGCAAATAAAATGTATTTTTAGATACTAGTACAAATTATACCATTACATCTATGGGGAATACGTTAAGTTTTCTTTGAGCGAGAAAAATTAAAATTGATGATCTATTTTGTAACAAAAGCATTGTTTTACTATTAAAAAAGAAAGACAAACATTCCCAGTGACTCCTTTGGTGCTAGAAAACACATCAAAATAATGAGTATACAACACGACTTATATGTAAAATCGTGTATTTAAACAGTGGCGATACCGTTAAAAATGTTTGGAAGATAATATTTGCTTTTCTGATTATAATAATCGAACTAAAAACGCGTAATTTTAATATTTTCATTTTCATTTATTTTACTTTAAAAATGAAATAAAATCACACTATTGGCAACAACGGCAATATAATGTAGATATTGTAGATAACGTTATTGCTGGTAATACGGTCACCGCCCGCGCCGTTGATTGGCGTGACGTCAACAACGCCATATTCTCAAACAAAAACGAACACGCCGTTTTGATCGTTAGAATAGGTTTATTCGTCAAATCAAATTTTTTATTAAATTTCCACCATATAGTAATTTATTTGATAAAAAATATCGTGAAAATGCCCTTTTACTGAAAGAATGGATGCGCGACCTTTTACAACAAAAAATAATTTTGGATTTAAGGCTAAAAACTCAACCACACTAATTTTTAAATATCAAAATATGTAGGAAATATCACGCACGGACGTGAGCTATTTTATTTATTTGTATTTTACATTATAAAACAAAGGACATTAAAATATTCGATTTTTAATGATTTAGGGGCAACTTTGGCAAATATTTGTGAGTTAATGACAAATATTTAAAAATAGTTTATGAAAATAATAAAAAATTGTGAAGAAACATAAAAATAAAAATGACCGAAAAATCATTTTTATGAGCTTACATTTAAATAACAAACGGCTGTTTGCGTCGGAAATCAAATTTCTTATACTTTTTTATTCTTTTTGATGGTGAATAATTTTTTTTATATGTTATTTAATTTAATTTTTCAATATAATTGAAAACATGCCAAGTTGGCTGTAAGTTGACAATAAGAAAAATCGAATTCTTTAATAGCCTATATTTTCCATTCCAAAAGCAAAGTTATCAACTTCACTCGTCGTCGAAAGCTCCCAGATATTCAGGTGAGATTTGGCGATGAAGTCATCCCTACCTCTAAGGAGGTTAAGTTCCTGGGGATGTCTTTGGACTGCAAGCTTACTTGGAACTCTCATATAAGTGAAATTTTTCTTTAATGGTCTTCTAAATGGAAAACATCCTCTCTGATAAAAAATGGCATACACTTTCATGGCAAATTTTTTTTTTCCATAATCAGAATGCGATAGGGTCAAGCTTGTTCTCTTAGCCATTTTGCCAGGTTCCATAAAGTCAGTTCACCTTATAAATGACCAATTTCCAAACTCTATGCATGAATTGATAAAACTTGAAATTGAATTCCCTACCAGTATACCTTGGCCTCCTAACCATTTGTTGGCAAAATTTATTTATAAAAATGGCCTTGATATTTAACCATTAATCACATTTCTTTCATCTTCATTTGTATGCATTTATGCAGTTCTTGCAACGTCTATTGTGTTCAGTTGTTCAAGTTCCTATTTTAAGGAACCTTATAACACACAATTTTGTGATCACTAATCCCAACTTAGAGTGTTTATGTTAAGACACTATTCTATAATCGTCTCTATATTTGTATACACTCATTTGTTGTTGAAGTGAAACTTCTTTACGCGCGTCATGCATTTTCGAGGACCGGAGTAAAACCGACTCATGACCGTCACGAAAAACCGTGATCATTTCGCTATAGGTGCCTAGCTAATATTATGTACCTAGTTTAGGTCACTCAGAGACCAGAGGCAGAGCGCCCGACTGTCGTCGTGAAGAACCGAGGTTCGATCCCCGCTTTAACTAATTTTTTATTTTTTTGTGATTTTTTTAATACGAGGAAAAGTGATAAAATGCTCTCGTGCTGCGACTTTGTCAGGTATACATATAAGAAGATATCTACATGATTTGTAATAATGTAGTAAAAATTACGTAAATTTGTTAATTTTAAAGGAGAGTCTCCCGAAATGTCTAAATCCATTTAGTGAGACTATACCGGCAGGTGTTCACTCGAGTAATTGGCTAAAAGTAACGGTCGGTACCTATATGATATTTTGGTCGAAATATAGCTTAAAAATCGAGCCGGTAGAGTCGCTCGGTATTTTGATTAATTATTTTTATTTTGAATCATTAAAATTACTAATCAAGGCCGATAACGCGACTAATTACCCTCGCAGACGTGCGTGACAAGTTTTTTTAGTAAAAAAACACAGCCGTAAGTGAGTTTTTCAAAATTAAGAAATGTTTTTCAAATTCAGACTTCATACGGGTATGAGACTGTTAAAACACGATAGATCTTTTCCAAAACGGACAAATATACGGAAATATTTTGAAAAACGACAGATATGACTTCACACTGCCGATATGTCTTCGATTCGACCCTATATAAAGCGTTAACGAGACGTTATGTGATATTATTCATTTGCCGTGTTTGAAAACGAAAATTTGCGCGGGACAAGTCGATTGAGGAGTACACGTTGTATACGCGGTTCACGTCGCGCGAGATACCTCTCCTCGCGGTCTAGAGGCAGAGCGTTCGATACTTGTTATGCAGGACCCGGGTTCGAATCCCATATTTTATAACTTTTAATTTTTTTTATCACATGCTACTTATAAATATGTCAATATTAGGAATCTAGTTAAACGTTCATTTGTTAACAACACGCCTATAAATAAATTTATGTTTTTTTTTTAATTTTTGGAACTATACTTTTATCGAAATTCATTCATGTATAAGAAAATATTAAAAAGAGAAAATCTATGCTTCGTCGTTGAATTATTTGACCTAAGATCTTCAAACTAACGTAAGACAGAAAAAAAGAGAGAATAAAATGAAAAGAGAGAGAGAAGAATACTAAAAGTTTCACTTCCGTCGTGCGTAGGCTTGCCACACACTGTATTTTTTTTGTTTATAAGTTTGTCTGTTTCATAGTTCTGTTTAATAAAATGCTATTATTTTGGAAAAAAACTGTTATTTCAAATAAAGAAAAATGCCCACTATTTTTGTACACAGGTTCCTATTTTTATATTTTGTATTTACCTATTATTACCAGCTCTGTATTATTTTTATTAACTATGTTATGTGAATATTTCTATTTTTGAAACTGACTATTCATGGTGGAATTCCATTATAATATATTATAATAAAACAAATCCGAATCTTTTTTCCACTAATTTTATTGACTGTAACCGGTTTCAGTTCGTTAAGGCCATCTTCAGATTAGTCTGAAGATGGTTTCAACGAGCAGTCTATTACATCTAGTAAGTTTCATATTTTTTTTATTATAATATATTATGTTATGTTATGTTAATTTATGTTTATGCAATGTTAATTTATGTTATAATACGTTTATGTTCTATAAATCTGTAAATATTAATTCACTCATTTGCTTTATTTGTTTATAAGTTTTGAAGTGAAACTTCTTTACGCGCGTCATGCATTTTCGAGGACCGGAGTAAAACCGACTCATGACCGTCACGAAAAACCGTGATCATTTGGTGGTGGGGGTACGGGACCCCCACCACCGCTCACCGTTCACTATCGTTCTCTCACCGTAGTCGCTTACTGAGGTGAGGGAGCCACTGACGAACGTTCTCTCTCTCTCTTCTCTCTTTTCCTCTCTCTCTAGCCAACGACGCCACGCCAGGCATCAGCTGCTTGCTTCGTGTACTGCGCGGTGAGTGTAATACGAGTGAAATACGTAATTGATTGTGGTTTATTCGATTTGGAACAGAGTTTTAGTGTCAAAAATGAGTAGTGACGAGATAGAAGTGAGAAAAACATTCGTGGCACAAGAGGAAATATCCCCTGAAAATCACCAAAGAAAAAGAGAGTCTGATTCACACAGTGATGACATTAACGTAAGGTAAACATAATCAAGAAGAGTAGATAAATATCTCACAAAATAGTATTGTTGTTGTAATAGCATGATAGGATTGTTTTTTTGCCACATTAGTACGAGCGAGATATATGTGATGACATTAACGTAAGATAAACATAATCAAGAAGAGTGGATAAATATCTCACAAAAAAGTATTGTTGTTGTGATAGCATGATAGGATTGTTTAACATATTGGCGAGATTATAATAACAGTGAAATATGATGTAGGGATGTCGTGCCTACAACCGAAGCGTGTGTAAACAAGCGTCGACTGGGAATACTAAAAGTTTCACTTCCGTCGTGCGTAGGCTTGCCACACACTGTATTTTTTTTACAAACACTCCCGGGTTACGAATATCTTGACAATATTTTAAAATCTCCTACTACCACCACACTAAGCGGAACATGTTTGTTGTATTGTGATGGAGGACTTAGCTAGCCGAGGAATTGAACACACTACGCCTGGGTGGGATCCAAACGCGATGTCAACATAGCCACTGACCGGTCAATTTGTTTTTGTACATTTCATACTTTTGTTTTTTAAAAAATGTAACCAGTTTTAAGAAGAAGTGTTAATTTTGTATGGTCAAGATCACCCTTAGCGGATGAAAGCAACAACAAAAAAATTAAATCAAAAGTAAATAAAATGTGTCGTTTCCGTACTAGATATTTGGTAAACATTTTTATTAAAATAAAAATAATATGGTCACGGCTCCTTAAAGGCTTCAACTTACTATTATTATTATTATAATTCTATTCTGTTTTACGTACAATTCATTTTACAATTCATCTCTAAATGGAATGTGTGGGACTGCACTATAAACTCTCCACATACCGGAATAAACACAATATGTAAAAATTTTAATATTAATAATCATATCCGACTTTATGGCCGGGTTAAATCTTCCCCACAGGAAAAACTAAACCCTTCCACACACTTTTCCACAAACAATCACCTAGTCAATCCACATTATGCAAGTGCATTTTATAAGCATAGTAAGTACAAAACTATACAAGAACAACACGTCAATCCACCAGAGATCAAATGGGAAAATAATTAACCGACTCCAGATATTTTCATATCAGAGGGTTCCGCAGAACTCCTAACTGGACATATAAATCCTACTGATCCCTCAATATAAGTATTTAAAAAATCTTTCGTAATCCTACATTTATTTAAAATGACTGATTTTTGCATTTTTATATATAAATTCTTTGGAAAATCTAATACGCCTATATTTTGAATGAGAGAGCTAGGTATAATGCCAGTAGCCGAAATAACAAACGGTAATATTATTATAGTCTGAGAATGCCAAATTCTTTTAATCTCATTTCCTTAATCTGTATATTTTCTTATTTTTTCAGAAACAGATTTTTGAATATAACACGAATTTGGAATAGCGACATCAATGATATAAGTTTTTTTTTCATTTTGTCATGTAAAACTATATCGGGTCTGTTATGACTAATCGTTCGGTCTATCATAAGTTTTATCATTATATATTTTATAAAATTCATTTTCTAAAAATGAATTTGGTTTGTATTCATAATATGGTACTATATTACGGCAGTCTATTATTATTATTATTCTATTCTGTTACAATACGTACAATTCATCTGTTTTTTTGTTTTTGTTTGTTTTTGATCATATTTTTATTATGTATGTATCTCTTGTGACCGGATAATTCATCAAAATGATAATTCATCACATCTTTAAAAAGTTATATAAAGTCATGGAAAGTGATGAAACAAAAACTTTATTAACTGAGTTAAGTTGGTTAGGTTAGGTTAGGTAAGGTTAATTTTTTTTTCATCATTTTTAATGACTTTATATCACTTTTTAAAGGTGTGTTGAATAGTCACTGTGTTGAGTTAGCTCGGAACCGTATCTCTATATGGAATGTGTGGGACTGCAATAACCTCCCCACATACCGGAATTATCACCTATTATTATTATTATAAATTCTTCAGTTCGGTTGGGTATTTTGGCCTGAAATCAAAATTTATGTTTTGTATGTAAACGGCTGAGCAGCCGTTCCTCTTAAAAGTTAATGAAATGAAAACGTAGATAAAATATCCACGAAAGCGCAAAAAACCAATATTTCCTCCTAAGTACGGATTTTTTCAACGATGGTTTTCCGTATGAAGCTCTGATGGCAATTGCATGCTGAAAAACAGTAAAATTCAGGCCTAAATCATCAGTGGCTGTGCTGAAGTTTGGTTTGTAGGAAAGATAAAGCCCGTGGTTTGCATACTAATGCCCGATGTCGATGGTACAACGGACTTCCTTGCATAGCGAGTTGGAAAGCAAGAATGAAGTGGTCACCGGTAGCCATGGGAAAGATCTAGGAGCAGGAAATTAGTTGCGAAAGTAATGTCCACGAACCAATTATTTTAAAGACGTAGTTGGGACGAAGCGCCTAATGAAAATCGAACCAATTATATTGGAGAGCGGCAGCCATATAAATAAAGCGAAACCTTTTTATCTCATAGAATTGTAAGAAATCTACCTCGTAATTCGTAAGCATAATAACAAAAAGAAATAAATTATATTTTTGGTAATTGCAGATTTGATTATAACGTATTTGTTATTTTTCATAAATAATATAATGTGGGTCTACACAATTTTCGCAAATAAAAATAATGAAACTAAACTAAATTACAACATGTGTGGTGTCTGTGTAGTGACATTTCACGAAAGAACTTCCTCAATAAAGACTCCATTGAAATGCTCGGAGTAATGCATTTCAGACTGGCTTAAGGCTCAAATAAACCTGAATCTGGCTTCCAAGAAACTGAGTGTCTTGTATGGGGCTATCAGATTCTTCAAAAGTAACCAGCTGCTAACCGACGTAAGTACATCCAACAACTGAATTTGGGAGCCACCTTAATTTTGGAGCCCCAAAAATACCTGATAAACATACTTGATTCTGGACCTGTTTTTCCTCATTCACATAATCCGGGTCCCTTCAAGACCCGCATTAATAAATCCTTTATACTATGCCCCTACTTCAACCTACCTCACAAAGCTGCCTAATTGGGTGGCGATATAGTTACCCAGTCTTTTCACTGTGAAGACATTGGTGCGCTTGTGAGGTGTAACATAAAAATAGAATAGAAATAATAATGTATAAATTTTTAGAAAAAAAAAATCTTCTGAAAGCTTTTCACTTTGTGATGGAATTATTTATTTTATTATAACACAAATAACTTTAAGGCGATGCACTACGTCGTGTAATATTTTAAATTGAGCCGCTATAAATAACAACCCTTACGTAAATGGCGATTAGATTTAAATTCCCGCTTAACACCATCCGCCTGTTTTGATTTATGCAAGAAAAAAACATGGCCAAAAGGTGCCTTTTATTTTATTTTGTGGCTGTTCAGGCATAAATATTTAATTATTTTTCGATCATTTTATAAATAATATGCTACACTATACAATAAAATCATAACCGAAAATAGGTTTGTAAGTAGGAGATTTTGAACTTTAAAGCAGTTTTCATAGGCCTTATACATTATTTTTTTCTGGGCTTATAAAAAGATTTATATAAAAAATACTCGATTATTTCAAAGGCCAAGATGTATTCTACTCGCAGTATTTAATTAAAGCATCTGAAACATTTCAAGGCGACCAAATTTTCAAACCAAAAACACATGATTTTGCATTACTACGTATGGCATCGCCTTTAATAACTCACTGAAGTGTATAATCACTCCTGATGAGGTGAACTTCGTTCACGAAATACGTAGAGGTTGTATATAATAAAGTGATGTAAACAATTTGTACTTTAATAACATCATAATTTGTTTTGGTTATTGTTAACAGACCCTGCTTTGATAAGAAGGTTTTCTCCAATGCGATTCAAATCAGCAGCAAGTCATCATAGAACCCAAAGAAAGATAAGGGAGGAAATTAAGAAAAAAAGAGCTGTTTCGAATAGACCAGAAATATATTTGTTGATAAGTTTATCAGGAAATAGCCAGTGTTACAAGCTTTAAATATGTAAAAAAAATCCAAAAGTAACATCACTGAGAAATTGGGTGGGAGTGACACTATCCTTGTTCCCATACTCCAGTCACCCCCCCCCCCCTCAGTGCGTCACTGAGTAGGAGGTAGTAATAATATTCCCAAAGTCTCTGACTACGAGGATAATGTTTTATTGGAGTAAATAAGTTTGAGGGTTTTCCGAGGCTCGGCACTCTTGTAGCAAACTACTTTACCTCACGTGGAACTTTGTGAGATGTTAGCGTTGGGGTGAAGGATGGAGGCGAAAATGGAGAATTTAAGGCGATGCACTACGTCGTGTAATATTTTAAATTGAGACGCTATCAATAACAACCCTAACGTAGATGGCGATAAGGTTTAATTTCCCGCTTAACACCATCCGCCTGTTTTGATTTATGCAAGAAAAAAACATGGCCAAAAAGTGCCTTTTATTTTATTTTGTGGATGTTCAGGCATAAATATTTAATTTTTTTCCAATCATTTTATAAATAACTTAATTTGCCACATTATACAATAAAATTATAACTGAAAATGGGTTCGTAAGTAGGAGATTTTGAACTTTATAGCAGTTTTTATAGCCCTTATACATAATTTTTTCTGTGCTTATAAAAAGACTTATCTAAAAAATACTCGATTATTTCAAAGGCCAAGATGTATTCTACTCGCAGTATTTAATTAAAGCATCTGAAACATTTCTAGGTGACCAAATTTTCAAACAAAAAACACATGATTTTGCATTACTACGTATGGCATCGCCTTAAGTTTAATACAGGTATTATAAAGGATTCCGTAACGCCTGATCCATCTACAGTTACCGGCGTCTTGAGTAAAAATCTGCTGTACAAAGATTTTTGCTAATAATTCCGTGTCTCCGAAGAATTTTGCAAAGAGTTAACATCATCGAAAAACAAAATGCAACTTACTTACATATACTTACCTCTCTACATACGCTACCGGGGTGGAAGTAAAACAGATATAATCCTTTTTTGTTTTCGAGGGATCAAGTGCGGAGATATCAACTGTCCGGGGGTTTAACTGTCGGGGGATCAATCATCGGAAGATCGAGAGTCGTGACCATCATAAAGATATCTGACTGCAACGACTGCATTCATATAAATCCTATGAATGTCGCATGATGAAGAGTGGAGTATTTAATTTTGGATTAAAAAAAACTTACGCATCTCAGAATGTATCAGAATGCAATCGTGTTATAGTCCTTAGCGAATTTTAACTTGATTTCTTTAATTATTATTACTAGCGCATACCCGTGAAAAATCACAAATAGTCTGAATTCTGGACAAATCAGTTTTACTTTTGAAAATGGCAATTAAAATAATTTTCTGTTAAAAATACATAAGTACCTACTTAGCGCTTCCAATTTTAAAAATGATGACACTTAAGTTCAGAGCATATTCGAGCTCAAAAATACATTGAACTGGAGTTACAGACAGACGGAGACATCAGGTCTCAGTAGTTCAATTGGTAGAGACGCCGATCGCGATAAAACTAAAGTATCTGGTTTAAAGTCCCAGTTCTGAAAATTAACTTTTATTTTATTTTTATGTCTTTTTATTTCATATTTATTTGAGAGTTGTTAACATTATACTCTTCACGGACCAAATGAATAAAACCCGACATCACTTGTTCAACTGCAAAAAATAAATTCCGCATTACAATTTGGTTGAACTGTCGGAAAAAAATTGGCTTTCGGGTACACAATAAATATATTTATGTACGAGTACCTACGTGGAATAATATGGGAGGAGTATAAGGTTTATTATGGCGCAGCAGTCAACCATAAAAATAGTGATATTCGTCGGTCGGACTATAAATTTCCATTTCTATAAACGCCATGGTCTGCGCAAATTTCACGGTACCAACTGAAATATGAGAATTTTCCACATAAAAACTTCAACAGAAATCATCATTCCTAAAATATGGTTGAAATTTTTGAAGTATTTCATCATTTGTTTGCTAGAATACAATAATTATTGACTGAGCGACGAGCGTCATGTTTTATCCAGACCGTTTTGCATTTCGTCTCTCTGTAAATTTGTTTGTACGTTCCATTTCAGTTTCAGGATAGTGACCGTTTTCGGGATTCAGAAAGATTATTTTTTCAGTATTAGTAAATACCACTGTTATTTTTCATAATTAGTACCGACCGGGTTTCGCTACAACCGTACCTTCATCAGAGCTGTATAATTGTATATTCAGTTCAGATGAAGCTACGGTTGTAGCGGAACCCGGTCGACATTAAGTATAAAAAATACAAGTGGTGTTTACTAAGATGTTCTTGTATACGATTTAATGCCCGGGTTAAATCTTCCCCATAGAAAAAACTAAACCCTTCCACACACTTTTCCACAAATGATCATCTAGTCAATCAACATTATGCAAGTGCATTATATAAGCAAAATAAATACAAAACAATACAAGAACAACACGTCAACTCACCAGAGATCAAATGGGAAAATAACTCACCGACTCCAGATATTTTCATATCAGAGGGTTCGGCTCGGTTGAACTCCTAACAGGGCCTATAAATCCTACTGATCCCTCAACATAAATATTTAAAAAATCTTTCCTTATCCTACGTGTATTTAAAATGACTTTAAAATTAAAAAATTAAAATTATTATAAAATTTTTAAATTATTAAAAATTATTAAATTCTGGTTGGTTTTTTTAGTGCTTTTAGTGCTTAGTGGGGAACTAAGAGTGGGCAAAAAGTTATTTATTGTTATTTTACTGCAACCAAAAATAGACATTTTACTAGGGATGATTCCCAGATTTAAACAAAACTTCTATAAGAATTATATTTTTATCTTGCCCTGCAGGTATAAAAAGTAATAAATATCTATATTTTTTAACTATTTCAACCGCAATTTTTTTCCTGTAAAACCAACCCATTTATTGTGGAAAGTCGTAAATATTGAGAGAATCACCACACGCGTATCATCTGTATACATTAAAATCAATTTTACCGTCGCGTTGCGTAGTCAGAAAACAGATGAGGGCTTGTTCGATTTTGTGGTTTTGTTCATATTTTTTTACTCCAAACGGAAGGATGAATATATTTTTACCCGTGAAACGAAATGCCTATCTTAAACTGAAATATTATCTACAAAACATATTATTAAATAAAAATAAAATACTTTGTTTAAAAACGACAAATTATTGAAAATTTATTAAGAAGACCGGTTTCGCTTCGTAGAAGCATCTTAAGGGTCCAAAATTTAAATTTTGATAATTAACAAAAGTTAAAATTTGAACCCAGAAGATGCTTCTAGGAAGCAAAACCGGTCGGTATTAATAAATTTACAATAATTCGTGGTTTTTAAACAAATTGTTTTATTTTTATCTAATAATATGTCAAACCACAAAGTGATTGCTTTTTATCAAAATATAAAAATAATAATTATAATTTAATAATAATATTTATATTCCTATATGCGAGCGAATCATTTTATTTCTTACATTTTTTGTTTTAGTATTATCTTAATATTATCTGCAATGATTTTATATAATAGTAGCGTAAACGAAGGTACTTTTTTTCAACCTGTACTTTCTTTTAAAGTGAAAAACTCAAATACGACTGCCAATTTGGGAGGCAAGTATGGGTACCCCTGCCCCGGGGCACCATTAATTGGATAATGCCATCTCTGACATAGATCACTCTGAGTGGTTCGCTACGTTTAGTGACATAGTAGGGGTACCCGGGTTCATGGGGTGAGGATTGTCCGCGTCTGCTCACTTCCGAACGTCCTTCACTCCTGAACACACTGACCCCCAGATTCCTACCCACCCCTCATAACTTTGTCCTTTCAAGGTATTTCTCTACGTCCTTTCCTTAAAAAAAAATCTACACCCAGCATTCCCAAAGATGACTTAGGCCCCGAGGGAAATTGATTTACTCAGGGCATTCTGTGTGGAGCTAACGCAAAATTTAAAAAAAAAATTCCCAATAAGTTCCCAATTTTATTTTTTGTCATAATCAATGGATAATAGTTTTAAATGATTATTGGTATGATAAATTCAGTATGCGTTTAATATATAAGTTTTTAACCCCATTACTGAACTTACAAATGCGGTGTAAAAGGTCATGTGTAATAATTGTAAGCGAAAGGATTTTTCCAGGAAAAAAGGGCCATGGAAATTATTAGTTCTGATATAAAATTTTAAGTTTATCGAACAATAGCTTAAATATATGCTAATTTATTTTGTTTAGTCTCCTTTATGCAGCATATTCTAAACTTATGAAAGTTGATGAATACTGAATGAGTGCGTTATAGTTTATATGTTATTAATTTTCTTAGAACCTGGTCTTAAAATACCAGCCTTTATCATCAATTTGAAACAAAAACGATTTTTAAAACAAATAAGTAACGACTTTTCGAAATTTGAAATTAGTTTTCCCGCCACGACTTTCCCTATTGATTCGAGAAAATCACAAGATGGCTGCCTCAATGCGGCCAACGGCGGAACATGCGCAATACGCCACTCTCAATATTTGGCGCTATTTTGCGCAAGCTCCATCTCTCTTTACGCCCACACCAGACAGCATGCAACGAAACGAAGCAAACACTAGTCAAAAAGTCGCAAATGAGATAGATTTTACCGTACTTTCAAAATACATTTTTTACTATGTGTCGTAGTTTTGTTTGCGATATTCGTTTGACTGGAGTCCACCAACCGCTTTGTATCTCAAAATGCGACAAAAAGAGCATGGAACTATGTAGAAAATCGTGTCAATTGTTTTTTCTTTACATAGTTTTGATTGTCCCTTTTGACTCTGTGATATGTTTTTGGTTTTACTTTTCGCTTCAGCGCGGTTTACCAACCGCCACACGCTGCTTGTTGTGGTAGTTACGCAGCTGACTTTTCTTCAGTCACCCGGCAAACGAGAGAGCCATCGGGAACAACAATATTTTCGCGCTATACTTAAAGTAAAATGGCCGACAACCTTTTCGTGTTTGCGCTATCGGCCGACCAATGACACGCAACAACCATCACGACGATTAAAATAATACCATTGCTAACCGTGTCATGTGAATTATCCAATAAATAAAGAGGAAAAGGTTCAAGATCTTTACGCGGGGAGGTTTTAACAACCAACCTGACGTTTTCCAGTTGCAATAGTACTCTGTTTACATTGAGTGGTAAGAAAAACATTTACTTTTATCCCATATTTGAAACAAACTTGATAAACATCTATTTATAACTCCATCAAATAATTATCTGCAATTTATTTATGCAAAGCTAATGTGAAAAGAAACCATTTTGTTTGATGAAACCTTAAAAGAAAACTGACTTAAACAAATTGTCATTTTTTTGTAGTACTTTTGCGTTAGTGCATTTAGACCTGTATATGAACTTATAAAATTTTAAAACAGCTATTTAACAGTTTTATATTAAAAATTATAACAATTTAAGCTTAACCAAAAATGAAGAAATAAGCGTAAAATCAAGATACTAACCCTTTTTATCAGATCATGTTTTATCCCTATATTAAAAATGTTTATTTTAAACCTTGATGGATGCAGTTGTGTAATTTCCTTCCCGTAGTGAATTAGCGAACAATTTGTCCTTGTTTATATCGGGAAATGCTGTTATATATATACAATGCATAAATGTTTCATAGACAAACATGACGCAGTGAAGATGGGTAGATGTATACATACGTTAGTACTGTAGATGTATGTGTGCAAATTCGTATATGTGCACGTTGTTTAATACGCTTTAACACTATATAAATTTAAACCTCGAAGATCATGTACATACGTACACACATTTCTACCTATATGAAGAAAAAACTCTGAATGTATACAGAGAATGTAAATAATATCCATGTAAGCACATTATATTAAGGATATTATATTAAGCTGCTATTTATTTACACACTACAACAATTAATAATCGTTTCTAGAAAATGTTATGTTTTTCGTTTCACAATATTATTGATTTAAGGTTGTTAGTGTGTATGATAACGAATGATTGACGTGATATTTTTATGGGAATTCTGTGTAATATTTTCTTACTCCGCTTAACGTTAAATATGACGAAATTATTGAAATAACATAAATAAATAACATAGATAAATAAATAAGGTTGTTAATTTCTTAGTTTAAGTTATAAAAATATTTTATGCGTATTTTCTAACCTTCAAATTTAACCCACTAACATACTAACAAGAAAAAACATGGCGGCAAAATTTGGCACATAAAATTTTGATTGAACTTTAAGGTATCTTTTTTCAACCCCTCCGACGTAAATAGTTGTCTTTTAGAAATTAATTTGATACAAAGTATTATTTAAATAATTTTTTCTTATTGAGAAGTGAACGGAGAAAAAAAGTTTCTGATATTTACATGCCTCTTCGTACTTCTTTTAAATAACACCTCACGAGAGCTCAATCCGTGAATTAATTTGCTTTCACCGGGAATTGACTCGTGACGTTTGGGTCCATAGACAAGTAGTTTACCGCTTTGTCATGGAGAATTAAATCTATAGAATATATTTTTTAAATGTTTATAAACGGATTTAACTTGAACCTGTATGTAAAACATTGAGGGCCTTACTAATAAACATGTTTTAAATTTTACACAACTCATAAACAAACATTCATTTTGCTAAATGGTTGATGATCAGTTGTGTAAAATTTGAAACAAGTTTATTAGTAAGGGAGGATATCTTTTAATTTCCAAGTCTGTATAGCATATTTATTTAAATATATTGAGTTGTATTATTTCCAATAAACATTCAAAAACAAATAATAAACACGGCTGATAACAAAAATCTTCGCTTCCAAGAAAACCATTGACGTAAATGCGCATTATCGGCAAGTATCCACAAACGAAATAAAATGCGGAAATGCATAAACACACGAGAAATAAACATGCTACATGTACCTTATAACCCCTTGACCTGTGGCATAATTCAGAGAAAAATTGTGTTTTCATAAAATTTGAAACGTTTAAGCATGGACAGGCAACTCGCATGGTAATATCATCATTCTATCCTAGAAAATAAAAATGTGCTTAGGAATTGCTAGCTCTTTTTGCAATGGTGCGCAAATTAAATTGACGGCTGCATAAAAAAACTTAACTACATATCCCAAATCGGATAAACAAAAGTTCGGACTTGTTTCCGAAATTTAATATTTTGTTACACTATTTAGTTAGACATTTTTACAAATGTGTTATAATTTACCCACCTCACTCAATTTTAGCGTCACTTTGCCAGGCGATTCTTCATTCAGATTCCACAATTCGCTGCAAACCTTTATACTTAAGCGGACTTTACTTTTGGTCAGGTAATTTCAATGTGCGCTCTTCGGTGGTCAAAGCACGACTGATATCGTAGTTTTTTCAAAGCATTTTTGAACCCTTCTGGTACCCAAATATATGGTCACGTGGTTAGCCTCCAGCACTTCATGTGATACCCTGATTTCATAATAGGGCGAGTCTATCAATTTGGGTGTCTGTCGGCCTAACACTCGAAAAGACGCAACTATCATACGGCTCCATAAGCTCTAATCCCTGAAGTTTCAGAAAAATTGGTAAAAAAAACGAATTAAAACATATTTTGTTTTTTGGGTTCTATATGTGAAGTAGATTCCCCATTTCCCCACTTTATTGGTTACCGAACACCGCCCATAAAATATTATGTATGACGCGTTTATAATAATAATAATAATAATAATATTGGACAATTTGTATAGTACTTTGTTTTATTTTATTTGTTTGTTATCTATCATTGAAGCACATTTTTTTACGATACAAAAACGTTGTAAAAATTAATAAATATTTATTCAGCCTTACGACCTCCTCATTACCTTCCTCTAGAGTGAGTGAAATGGTTCTACTTATTTTTAGCATTTGGATCTCCATAGCACATAAAAAAAACGACAACTGAAAAGTATCTACATGAAAAAAAAGACAAGGGACGGGTTGTTTCAGAGAATTTGAACAAATCTTCAAATTACAAAGTTAATTTTCAAGTTCTGTAAAAGTTCTATAAGTTCGGTTATTATTTAATTATAGGCTAGTAACTGTCCTTTAATGATATAATAACAGAATTTGAATAGGACATTAACAGAACAGGCAAATGAACGTTGAAATTTGATAAATTGTTCAAATTGTTCAGTGTGGTGTCGTCGCGAAGCTGCGACTCCACTATATTTTTAAAGGTGGTGCAGAGCAAAGCCCTATGCCACACGCTCAAAGGACCAGTCCCAAACTACACCGAATGCTAGGTTATGGGACGATTTATGCATCCGACAAACCCGATGGACAGTGCAATAGTCAAAAAGGTATAAATCTGGGCTTCTGGAGCACAAGATAAGCCCAGATCGGAATGCAGGAAAGATGGACTCACCCGTTGATGATTACCACACGTCTCCAGGAGTTTTGGATGATTTCACGTCACAAATATATAATCGCCCTGTCTGATATTAGTTATCACTACGAACTCTGATGAGCAACTGACATCACTTGTCCGATTTTACGTGTGTCGCAACAATTATTTTATAATGGTGACATTTTGGGATGGGTAAAAGGGTAGGTAGGACATTTGCAGGATTTTGTATTGACATTACACTTGTCCATTAAGCTTGTGGATGCATACCTAACAATTCCCAATATATTGCGGAAATACATTGTATAAAGTTCAATGAAAGAACCCATCCTTAATATTCATTCCTAATAATTATTTATTCTTACTTACACGATGCAACGGCCACTGAAGATATAAACTGATAGAAGTGTGTTATGGGCACACAATTTCTAGATTTCTGCTAAAATTGATGAAAAATTTTCAAATATCGAAATTATTTGTTCAGCAACCAGTTGAGAGATCGTTTGTTAATCGGGTACTTCAGTTTTATTTCAAAACGGTTCAGATCTAATTTACGGGAATACGCTTTTCAGTGGAAATGGCCTATGTATTATTATCTACATCTATTCTATGTTCTCACATCTCACTGGAATTCGTGCTTCGTGTGTAGGCACTTTTATATGGTGTGGTCGGATGCGGCATTTCCGCTCGAGAGAAGGAAATAAACTACGCGGGGGTATATTTATTACAGCTATATAATAATATCGACTAAATAATATACTAGCGTAGTATTCCTACAGGATGTTCATAGGGAAGTATAAAGTATATTAATTAGTTTTGTTTCATTTTATCAATTATGCAAATAGTGTCGCCATGTGGAAATCAAAATAAGGAAATTTAATTTTTCTCAATCTAACAAATAGCTAGTCCATTTACAAAAAAATGTGTGATTTGATTTAGTCCCACAATTTAAAAAAAAACAGTTACGAGTTCTATGAAAAACATCTGTTAAGGCGAAGCTTAATGCTAAATAACTATTTTGATTAATCTTTACAACGAATTGGTGTACATTATGAATACCAAAAAATATGCTTTAGATAAATTGAAGGTTTTCTTATCGCTTTGCTTGAGTAGAATAAAAATAAATAAAAATTACTCAAAAACAATATAAATGTAAATTACAAAAAAAACATTTTTTAAATAGAAATGTGTGAACGCGTAAAGGAAACAACTTACAAAATTACAATATTATAGCTCACATTATCTGAGACAGTTTCATTTGATTAACTTTTTTGCTTTCTTATAAAATTATTTACAAAATAAATAAAAACCAGTTTTGTGCTGAAATCGAACGTTTCTAGACTTCGTTGTCAATCGATTTGAATGCCCATTACCTAAGATTAAAGATTATTTGTTAAAACCGTTTTCATTCGAATAAAGCGGGGAAATTGGATATTATACCATTTTTAATTTTTAACTTTCAGGGAAAAAAGATGCCTTTTTTAAAATTCAGGATTAACCCGTCCTATAAGGCTGGTATAACGAAAATATAATTGAATCAACATCACGTACTAGTTCAAACCCGTGAGAATCATGAGATATTGACATTCCAATTTTGAAAAAGACAAAAATTATTTTTTTTTTAAATAATGTACTTTATTAATTTTCTGAATTTTTTCAAACAAACAATTCTAATTTTGAAAGTGACGCATAATTTCAAACAGAGTTACAGACATACAACGGAAATTAGTATAAGGTATTTATCTGTGAACCTCTTAATTAAAATGGGTTTTCTCAGCATAAAAAAAGGATCCTTTTCTTAAAAAATATTTTCAGTCATCCTGTAAAACGTAAAGCACTCGCGTATATTGCACCGCCTCCCCCGATGCAAACGTTAGGGACGCGCGAGGCAATGTGAACCAGGTGAAAAATGTGCCCTGAAGTCTCTAACTAAAAAGAACCTGGGTTCTGGGGGAATAGCGGTGACCCAGATCTCCTACTTCTAGTCCCGATACCAGATTTCAGGCGAAAGGTAGGGGGAATGCGGGTGAAGTTGTAAAGCAAAAGTAAGGCCATTGTTTGGAATGCGAGGGCATAGAAATGCTAGAAAATTGAAAAGCAATTAAGGCGACAAGACTTATAATGGGGGTTTGCTCGACGCTCACATTTTAATTATTTCTGATGAACGTATTACTAAAATCTCAAATGTCTCCTAAAAAAGAACCTAAAAATAAAAATATTTTATGTAAAACGGTTTTAATTTTTTATAAAACGTTTTTCCACTATAAAATTAGCAGTAAGCACCAGATTTTATTTTTCCAGACGATGAATTAGTGGTAAATCTTATGTATATAATTATGTGAAATATTTACTATATTTTTAATTCAAATAATTAAAGTAATTCAAATGAACCACACGGAAATGTCGATTTTCTGTGCCTGCTAGGGAAAAGTCGACCATGGGTCTGTCCATTACGCCATACCACGCGCGCTTATTGTTTTTACACGACTTCATCACCTAAGTCGTTAAGATTCCGACTTTGTTTTAAGGTATTGTCTCGTCTCAATCCAAGGACAGTACATATATACACATCGTGTAGCCATATATATTCGTATATTTGTCGTAGAATTTAATCACTTAACGTTTTATTACTCATTTAGGTACCTATAAGTTGGACATACGTGATTGCGTAGACATTTTTTCCATAGAATTTAGAAGAGGTTTAATATTTGTATGTACATGTTACATATATCTCCCATATTCTAACCGTTAACACTTTAGGAAGTCAAAATATTCTGAAGTGATAAATAATATGCTTAGGTAGGTACTGTTTAAAAAATCTTTGAAAGAGGTTCTTAAATATTGTTAATAAAATGTTTGAACAAACACAAATCGAGAATTAACCCCTCAGGTTAATTTGTTCGTTTTTGGGAATAACCCTTTGGTTTCATTGAAATCGTTGTGTCTCCCTTACTTTCATGGTGAGAAGTATGATCTAAACGGTATTAGAAAGAGAAAACACAAGATTTTTTTATTATTGCCTAAAAGTTAATAATAGAAGAATTAAAATTTGCATCTTTTGAAACTAAAGGCTCCGACCGAAATTTTTTTGTTAATTTTAACGTTTAAAAAATCATCAATATTTTTTTGTATGCAACGACAAAAACTATTATTTTTTAATGATAAACTAATGTTTATAAGACAAGGTTTTATGCATAGCATATTTTTACTCGGGAGATATTTTCAATTTGTATTAATATCTCGAGCGACTAATTATTGCTTATAATTATTTGTAACGACAAAAACGTTAGTAATACATTTTTCTAATACAGGCGTGTGATTTTACACTATCAATATTTTTAGTTAAAAAAACATAAGGTGAACCATTTTTTATGTTTACAATCAAAATTTTAATATTCCAAAAAAAATATATTTGTTTCTATTAATAGAATAACATATTTCATCACCTTTCAAGAACAGTTATTAGTTTTCGTATACGTTCAGACACATTTTATTTATTTGGAATTTCTCGACCTGGAAATGTTCGACGTCCTTGTAATTTTTTTTCTATTCAGTTCAACCTTGGCGACATCAGTTTTCTTTCAAATCGGTATTATTGATTACACTTACTTGCGGTTTTCTCCTCAGTGCTTCGTGCGAAAAAAGTTTTTTACCAAGGCAAAAAAATTACATTATTAACACGTCAAAAAAATATTTCGAAACCACTGTTGCTTAAAATAAGGGCTTAGACAGTAAATATTATGTAGATACTAAAGCCTGAATTAAAAAAAAATTAAAAGCTAGTTCGAGTCCAATAAGCTTGTACACCGTAATGGAGTCGCGGGCTAGTATACCCTTATGTAATATATAGACCGGAGCCCATAGCGAGAGGCCCGATTCTCGCCATTAACGGCTGAAAGCTATACCTACTTTGCTAATGGAAAAAGGGTTGCGATCCCAAACGCCCGATAAATATATCAAATACTTTGAAAAACTATTTGTCTAATAAAATGTCGATGCCGACGTATCTATTGGCAAAACTAAATTTACTGAATCTCGTTTTTTTGTTTGAAATGTTATTATTTTGTAGAACTCACTGTGACTTTATTAAATTGATATTAAAATGAAAGTGTTTCGAAAATGGAAAGTATAATAAAATATACACTCGATTACAAGTATATAATATTTAAAAAACAACTTGTAACCGTCAAAAACGGAAGCATACGTAAACACGCCTTTCGTATTGTCTTCAATGATTAAATATTACAATTTAAGGTTTTGCACATTAAGTAATTCCAAAAATAAAATGAAAAACCTTTTATACCCTACGTTTATATCGTACATTTATCAGAGACATCATACGTTCACTATTTTTCCATAGTGTCTGAACTACGTTCAATACAATTATTCGACAGCTTACAAAACTAGCCAGACCCCCATAGAAATTGTTCAAAAAGTTATAATAAAAATAATACTAAAAAACCTCCAGACTTCCCCACTGAACTTAATTCAAAGTAAATAAAATAAAATACTTTTTTGTTTTAAAACCACGATATTTATTAATTTAAGAACCGACCGGTTTCGCTTTACTTAAGCATCATCAGGGTACAAATTAATACTGATGATGATGATGCTTAAGTAAAGCGAAACCGGTCGGTTCTTAAATTAATAAATATCGTGGTTTTAAAACAAAAAAGTATTTTATTTTATTAAATATGTCAAACCACAAAGTGATTGCTTTCTACAATAATATTAATTCAAAGTTCCTACATTTAAACACTTAGGACGGGTTGTTTCGGAGAATCTGAACAATTCATCAAATTTCAACGGTCATTTTCAAGTTCTGTGAAAGATTTTTTCAAGTTCTGTTTTTGTTCAGTTTTGTCAAGCAACTAGCCTACAATGATATAAAAACAGAACTTGAATAAGTCTTTCACAGAACCCGAAAATGAACGTTGAAATTTGATGAATTGTTCAAATTCTCCGAAACAACCCATCCTTATTTATGAAAAATTCAAATTATAAAAGAAAAAGATAAATACTCATTCATAGCTGAAAATCGAACCAGACTTAAATATATATTTGCATGCCCCAAACTACACACTTCTTTTGCCCAGCACCATTATACCCACCAAGGAAAACATTTCTTTAATAAATTACCAGACGAAATTAGAAGCATTAATGATAAAAAATATTGAACTCTACAAAAAAATATTTCAGGGAAATCGTTAACAAAAAAACTGATTCCCCTAGTTTCACTTGAAAATCTCACAAATTATCCTACTAAACTCATTTATCCTCCATAATATATATTTGTTCTTCCTTCCAAATACAATAATTTGTATGGATTTTAATTTTTGTAATTTTTTTTTACTTTGTAACCGAGTTATATTATTTTTTTCGCAAATGTACACTACTCTTCCATTACTTCTATTACAAGCAAATGCTTTTAATATAAGTGTATTATAAATTAAAACAGTATGACTTGTAAACATTGTATATTTGTTGTAAAAAATACAAATACAAATTAAAAAATTAACTCAAATACAACCTTTTAAAATTTTGCAAAGTATGTGAGTTTATTTTTACAAGTGACAGCTGTTTCAACTTCTGACGTTTGTATTTTTTAAGGAGAAGATGTCACGTGAAAAAATAAATATTACTAGCCAATGTTTAAAATACCGTTTATATTTTACTTAAATAATTATTATAAAAATTGAAAATCAAACATTGTGTTTAAAATAATATTAAATAGCCTAGTTTACAGGTAGATTTAAAGTAGTATGGCAGACATATTCACACATACTAATTTCCCACAGGGCCTATGTCATCTTTGCGGATGGTGTGTGGTGGGTCTTTTTGAAGAAAGGAATGACTGAACCTGGGTTTTAAAGATTATTCATGTTGTAGAAGGGATGAATCAAATAGACCGGCAAATCATCCAACAACCGAGCTGTTGAACTCTAGAACGAGTTGTAGAAACGACCCGTTCTCATATTTATTTTTGTTTATTGCAGAAACAAACAGTACACAATTACATATATGACAATAGTTACAAAGTTATAAAAGTTAGCACAATAATTGGTACCAATGACATGTCGCTGACACATATACATATGAGGTATATTATATATTTTACGGTTAAGTTACATTTTTAAGTTAAGTTGATTAGTGTGCTGGGGAAGGAGAGAGGTGTGTGTGTGTGAGTGTTTGTGTGTGTGTACGTGTGCATGTGTGTCTGTGTGTGGTTGTATGTGTTATGTGGGCGAATTCAGTGTGCTAAAAAAGTTTTTCTGAAATAGAGGGAGAGAATCAAAAAATATATCGGTATTTATGCTTGTTTGAATTGAGTTGAATGTTTGAAGGATGCGAGAAATAGGGGAATTGGTTGCAGCGTTTGTATTATTACTAGTTGTGTAAAAAAAGTTGGTGTGTCGAGTTCTTTTAGATGGGATGTTAAAATTTATTTGGGATAGAAGTTCTGAGCAGTCTATTTCGTTGTGTATTATTTTATGGAGAAATGTCATGTCAGCTACCGTTCGCCTGGATGTCAGGGATTGGAGAGTGCAGATATGATAAATGATAACATATGATAAATTAAAACTGTGTACACATGTTGAGCGCGCATTTGGCGTATTTCCCGAATTTGAAGAACGTTCTAACGACGCTAGTTCCTCGGAAAAACTTCAATTGAAATACCGGTAGAACAAGTACAGTATTCCCACTCTCTACTAATAAAATATCCCAACCCATTACTAATAAAATCTCTAACTTTGCTGTAGGTACCCATGTTTAATTTTGATTTAACATAATAATATTTCGTTATTAAAGTTAACTTCTTGTGATAATTTGATAGGGGATTTACGTTTGTTGTTATATCCAAGCTAATTTCACCCTTCTGTCGTACTTGAAATTCTGCTCCACGCAGTCTGTAGCGGCCAATTAAACTTCAGAAGTGGAATTAGCATTTCCCAATTTAGCTCGGTCTCTCTCCGTTTCCTTAGCCGCAAATATTTTTAGAAACATCAGCTATTTTTAATAAGTAGTCAAAATCAATCGGTATTTTTATCACTACAGATCAGTTTCATTTTTGCACATTTAAGAAAAAATAATTGTATAGAACATTTTTATGCAAGTTATGTTACCCAATTGGAGACGGTTTGAGCTGAAAGTAGGTAATTAGGATAATAATACTATGACATACACGTAAAAAAATCACGTAACCTGATTTTGCTTGTGAAAATTAACCCTAAGAAATATAAACAAAAGCAAAAGAAATTTCAAGTATAGAAATAATATAATTTTCTCGTAAAAAAATATTAACCTAAAGGTAGGCATACAATAATAGTACACTTTATCGCTTTCATGAATTACTGAAAGATCAGATACAATTTTGAAAAAGACACTTAAAAGCAAGGCAGAACTTGCCACGGAGGCCGTCAAAGAAATGCTAATTAAAAAACAATTCGCAAATTGTTCCAACCTACTAACACATTTTTTACGCTATAATTAATATTATATGTAATACAGGCTTTCCGTGTCAATTTATCTGGGTCCCATGCTTATACTAAAATAATATACCAACGTAATACATTTTGTACTATAACTTTGCGGCTGTCCATTATATTTAGATTTAAGAGTATAGATTAAGGTCACAACTGGGTATATACCTTTTTTATATTTTTCTGTTCTTGTTTCGTTTCATTTTTCATTCAGATTTATTAGTATTATCTGCTTCTTCAATGACATATTATATTGATGGGGATAAAATTCAAAAGTTATTCCAAAAAAATTCTATATAACTTTAAGCCACTATATTTTTTTAACGCCAACCTAATATTACAAAATTATGGGTGAAATATATTCGGTGTGGACGTGGGGGTGGAGCACATAATTTTGTTACATAAAGTGGTACATAATTGGGTACATAAATTTGGTACTTAAAGTGGTACATACAAAATTAGTACGACTTTTTGTATCAAGATACTTTTAAAAATGTGACTCCATGATCATTTCCTAATAAAATATTAGTAATGCAGAATATGTCTGAACACGCAAGTGGTGTTGTCCGAATAAATATAATGGAGATGCGAAAATATAATAATTATTACGAAGAACACGTGTTCCGACTTCTTCATAGCATATTCGTGCTTTACTGATAGTTTGTTATGAAATTTGTCAATGCATTCGTTATTTGCCGTTTTTAACAGGAAAACGAATAATTTGACCAGATTTTTAGCAAAAATTACACTAACAATATTTATTATCAGTAAGTTTTCTGTGTGTGGTATAAAGTGGTGCAAGAGTGTGTATACATGTATGCATGTAGGTGAATACATGTACATTATTCTTAACTTACAGTGTTGTGTTCATCAATGTTGTGTTTGTCTGTAATTAGTGATAGTATCAACCAAGTTTAATTAATGTAATTGTATTTCGAGAGCTTTGATATGAATCACTGTTGACAAACCTAAGAAAAAAAAAAAAAAAAGAGTGGGTAAATAATTTTGATACATAAAGTGGTACATAATTTTGTAATTTTGTTCATGGTAAGTTAGTATATAGTTTGCAGTCGTCGTTATTAGCAAATATAGTGATTTAAACAAAGTTATATTGTTCCATTTAATAATGTGTTTTTTTAGAAAAAAACATTTAATATTCATTAAGGATTTTTAGTTTTTCTGCTTTCAGTGGAAAATAAAATTTAAAAATAAAATGAAGACATAAATTAATAACCTATTTATTAGATTAAATTGAACGACCCAACCCATCCAAAACGCGTAATTAATTAAGTCCAGAACGCAGGTTACTGTTTAATGAGGAATTATAACGTAACGTAATAATTAGGTGTAAATATGTCCACTAATTCTATAAAGCAAAGCACCGCTTGTACAATGGAATATGTATACAAGTAATCCGACCTATCAAATAAACGGAAAGCAACCAAATAGCATATCCATCCAAATCAACACTAAAGTTATTTAGAACAAAAAAAGAGTAAATTCATAAATAAACACCCTAAAACACACCTTGAAAATGCATCGACTTTTCAGAAATTCCTGAAATTTCCTGAAAATTTTTAGACTGGCTTGAATCGTCCGTTCAAACGTCTATAAGGTGATCCCGAATGGAGCTTGACAGCACGGATGCATTTAACAAAAAGGATAAAAGCATTGCCTTAACGTTTTATTGTGAGGGTGAAAATAAAAAGGTAATTTTACGTGTTGGCTAAATATTTTGCCGTTTATTCAAACAAAAGGAAGGTGTGCTCCGACGTGAATCACAGCCCGCCTGGCGCTATGAACTACAAATAAATACGTCCAGACCTGTTCAATGGGAGCTTTACATTTTTGGATACTTCGTGAAATAATGAATAACAACATAACAATAAATTTATAATAGATAGGCAGTATTAATTTATTAATTAATCTTAATCTTAAGGTAGCTCACATCGTTGTGTGCGATAATAATTTAGAAACATATTTATATAACAAACTTTAAATATTTAAAATTTAGACATATAAAAAAAAACTCAAAACAATCCATCAGTATTTGAGGTGGACATTCTTTCTTTATTCTTTTTTAAAATGAGTCATAGCTTGATTTTTGCCTTGTGTGCAATCTAATTTGCTTTGCATATATCGTGGGTGAATCTCGTGATTGTAATTGATTTTTCCTTTAATTTACTTAGAAATCAACCCTATGTTTATCTTATGTATAAAAATAAATACATTCAAATATAAACATTGCTTCACTGTCGTAAAATTTAGCTTCTTTAAAATGTCTCTTATCCGTGGGTATATTAATGTTCAGTATTATTGTATTATATATTATCTGACATGTTTCTTTATTAATTTTGTTTCTGATTCTGCGAAGAAAAGATAAGTTTGTAGGTAATATAGTTTGCGAACAAACCATTTTAATTTTATAGAAAGATATTTTTTAACTCCTGCGCTCCGTCGGACAAACGGGTACAGTAGAATCATTCAGTGATTCTTGCTTGTGTTGTATAATGTACTGTAGGAATGCTTTGGGTACGAAGGACAGGGGGCTGTTCTTCTATTTCGAAAACTGAATTGATCGATTTTGAACCGGTTTGAACCATTATCGGTGTGCACAAATACATTCAATTGTGCCCTCTTTAAAACAATTTGCCTGCACTTGATGAACAATCAAATACACAAACTGACACAATGTGAAGGATCATGGCCGTTTTTAAATAATTATTCAAAAAAGTCGGAGTTTGCATCAATAAAATCACTACCCAAAATACATTCTTTTTAATTTTATGGATTTCAATAAATTGCATCAGTGTCTATGAACGAACATATCGGTGTATACGTTTGAACAATAATTAAATATTCGCAATCATCATGGTAATTCTTACGTAACTTTTAATAGATTTAAGTAGTTCCATTTTATAACGGTTGAAATTGACTGCCCGTTTGCAATAATAATAATTGAAACGTGTGACGTCATCTGTCGTGCGCGTGGGTCGAATGGGGGCTGGTGGAGTGGTGGGGCGGGGGCGATCGATCGCCGCTCTGCGGATGGTGCGCGGCGCCTCTCGCGCAGCCCCCGCCGCACCTCCCCAGCTGGGCCCCCGCCCACCCTCCCCCTCCAGTAGAGCCTCACTCGCTACCGTAGCCACACTCGCGTACACCCCCCGGACATGAGCCCGACCCGGCTGCCTACCGCGAGATGAATACATCGGAATCGATACCGAATCAGTGACTGAGTGACAATCAGACAAGATGCCGAAGAAGAAACAGGAAGAAGAGCCTGTCATCCCGCCACAGGATGGCAAGATTTGTGGCACAATCTGCATCTGTCAGATGACATGCATCCTCAGTTGCGTGGCCCTAGTTTACCTGACAGTAGCCATCTACATGCCATCATCCAGAGCTTTCGCTTCGGGAATAAGTGAGGTGCCCATCATGTGTACTACCACCAGGTCCATCAACAAGGATGGCTGCGAGTGGGGCTCCTGCGGAGAGTGGTGCCTCAGCAAGACCTCAGGAGCCTGCATCCAGATCTACGTCAACCTCCGGCGAAATGGATCGTCCTTACTATTCGCAAACTGTACGAACGCCGCAAATAAAACGTGTTATGGAATAGACCAAGAAAATGCCAGGAAATATCGATGTATCGCAGACGAGTGTAAGAATTTGACAGGGACGTTTAATTGCTCGTTAGGAATGTGTATCAACATAACGGACGCGTTCGAGTGCATATTCCACGATACAGACCCTCCGTTAAAGTGTTCGGGAAGACGCGGCAAAATAACTTGCATAGATATAGATGGTTTATACAGTTGTACTAAAGGGACTTGCGAAAAAATACGGACACCTTATAATTGTGATCGCCGCTGTGTTGACATCCCCACGCGCAATAAAAACATGATATTACTAAGTGGAGACAAAGTTTACCTCTCTCAGTGCGAGAGAGCTCTCGAAAAGGACACGGGTCGGGAAGTCTGGTCGGAAGATCAAGACAACGTCCTCATGACGTCTTGCTACAGCATCAGCAACAGTTCTGAAGGCGTGATGGCCGTGGACTGTATCAACGGCTCCGTGTTAGAGAAGCACGTCCTCACCGACCTGACCAACTTCACCTATCTGAGCTATCTTCACACATTTGTGGCACATCCCATAAAGACAATTGCTCCACTGGAACAAGACTTGATCGTAGCCAACGAAAGTAAACTAATGATAAATCTAGAAGGTTGTGTGAATACATTGCAAGATGAATGTAGGGACTTTATAAAGGATTATGGGAAAGATGGAACAGACCATAACGCCAGAGCCAGGTTCCCCTGTTTCTATGCTGACGGAACTGATATAGTTGTGGCTCGGTTTGATCTGGAGAAGACTTATAGGCAGTTCCTAGTAGCTGCAGTTCTGCCGTCCGTGTTGTTCGTGGTGTCTTGCCTGACGCTGCTATTGTGCCAGAAGACAGTGGTGGTGGGGGATGATGCCAAGATGAGGTTCAAGGGGTGCGCTGGTAGTGAGCTACCTGGAGACATAGCGGCGGCGCAGCCCAATGCAGACACTGTTATGGCACTCTGAGATCCGTCACGTGAGACCAAATTATATTTTCCTGTTATTAATAGTACAAACTATCAACAATATTGAGGTTTATTAATAATTTATATCTTTCTTGAGTCTGAGCTTTGAATATAAGATTTCCTCAAATGTTTGTAATTTTGCATGTTCTTACAAAGTACACATTTTTTAATCTTAAAGCCAGTCCTTAAATATTTAATATTAAACGATCCACGAGCAAAAAAAATTAAGTACGTCGAAAATGTAAAATTGTTTTTTTTGTCGATATTTTACTGAATTAATAATGCGAGTAACGAGACTGAAACCAAACACAATAGTTATGTAATATTCTCTATTTTTCGCCTCACGCCATCCGCTAATTTGTTATCGATTATGAATAAACCCTCAAACCACTTACAACACGTGCGTTGTTCAATCACGATATTTCCAATTTACGAAAATTACAAATAATTTATTAAGTTAGATCAAATGCATACTCAGGTGCCACTCGGTAACCTAATCTAAAGCTAATATAATTTATTAATACGATTATGAATAATGAACAATGCTAACAAGGTACCTACAATTTTTTGCCCTAATAATCCATATAACAAAGTAACGATGTTTTTAAAATTTGTATTTATTGTATGATATTGATGGTTCCATGCTAACTCAACACAGTGACTATTCAACACACTTTTAAAAAGTGATATTAAGTCATTAAAAACGATGGAAAAAAATATTTTTTTAACCTAACCTAACCCAACCTACTTAACCCAGATAATAAAATAATTGTTTCATCACTTTCCATGACTTTATATAACTTTTTAAAGATGTGATGAATTATCATTTTGATGATTTATCCGGTCACCGATATTGATAATTCTGAATTTGAAATATGATTTCGACAAATATGACTCATAATAAATAGGTCCCAATGGTCGAGTGGTTTAAGACGCCTGTCCCGGTAAGACAAGAGATCCTGGGTTTCATCTTTCTTTTATGTTTATTAACATTATCTTCTTCTACAATTTTTTCAATGCAATTTAAAAACAATAACAAGTATGTATGAAGTTCCAGCTAATTGACGTAGATGTTATTTTTAAATGTCAGCAGTCAAAACAGATGATAACATTTTGCATAAGAGGTCACTAGGTTATTTCTAGGTGATAAGTTATCTGAGCCCGACCCGATACTGTGAAAAATCTATATGTACGTATCATTCTGTTTTCGAGGTTATCATCTTGTTTAATGTATTTATTTGTTTATTTCTTCTTCGAGAACAACATTTTTCGTAACCTTTTTATCGAGGTCTGGCGCCGAAGCGGTGGGAGCGAATAAAATTGGCAATGGTTCACTTTGTTGGTAGAATGTTGTCTAAGCACATGAAAAGGGTTGTTATTCTCCCCCTTTAACAACTTTGGATGTTTGCCACTGCGCAAAACCAACTTACCCGAGTACCTCATAAAGAAATTGGCAAACTTTGGAGTTATTTTGGGAATTTTATTGAATTTACGACAGTCTGTGCTTTATGTTGCGTCTCGGATATAAATTACAGTATCAGAGATTACGAGTATATAAGCGACGGTTACTGGGCCATTCAAAGGACGTTCGTACCTACTGAAATATTTTTTACCTGTATTTGCTATTGAAATAGAAAATCTGTATTTTTTCCAATATTTTACTATTTCAGCTGGTTTTTGCTAATCCAAAAAAATATTTATTTTCCAGGCGTTCCCCTCCTGCACGAGAGTCCCGTCCACAGTGGGCTGGGCGGGTTTTAGCCCCCTCGCCCCCGCCCCTGCCTGCCCCCCGCCCCGCCCAGGACAGATCTTCCGAGGAAGAACTTCTTCTGACAAAGCCTTCTAAGGGAGCGCCGGCCTTCGAGCAAGACATCCATCAGCAGCCTCATACAGTTCTCATTCCACTCCTCAGTGTTTCTTCTATCTAAGTATTATGCACCTAGTACACTACATTCAACAATTCGCAATATTTAGTATAAAAGCAATACTGCTCCTTTTATTGTGCATATCATTCGTCAATTCTTTTTAGAAGACTAGGCCCAAGATTGCATCCCTGCGGTACGCCCGCGGATACAGTCGATGTAGTTTCATATCTCATTAGTTGGAGTGCGTTGATTCAATCGTCGCCAATCATGGACTTCAGACTTCACCCGCTGGCTTCGGATTGCTTCGTCTATAACGTGAGGTGACAACGAAGGAGAGCGTCGCAGTTAATCGACCAGAGTTGAGAAGTTGTTTGACTCGGGCGGAAAGAAACATTCGTCCATCGGGGGTAAACAACAAACTGTGGTCAGTGCAAATCAGTTGCGCGGAGGGGAGAGCGCGTGAATAACGAAACAAAATAAAAGAAAAACAATTTCATAGTTCTAGTTAAAAACGCAGACTTCGTTGTTGAATCTCACCTGCTAGCGATATTTACTAAAAGAAAACACAAATCTAGCTCAAGTTAGTTGAACCGCTAGACTAATAATATTGGGTTGTTTACTAGACAAGGTTACGCCAAAGTTATTGCAATAAATTACTAAAAGTGTTTTTATTTTATTTGCTAAGTATATTACGTAATAAGTGTTTTTTCGTTAGTTAGAGTTGCGTTTAAATTGTGTCAATATTTACATTTTGTACATTAAATCAATTCATCAAAACATAATAATTATCTCTTTGAATCAGTGAAAACGTTAACAGACAATCGATAAACAAGGGAAAGAGAAGTGTAACTGTCAACATCCTAATAAGCACTCAAGAGATAGTGACGGCAGATTAGGCGCATTTAAGCAGCTGGTACTCGCATACATCAGCCACGATGAAGGGATCACTTCACTCCACGATGGATTCAGACGAGTCCACCATCATTATGGGAGCCGAGGTTCTCAGCGACAGAGGTGAAAGTCCTCCACCGCCACTAAAGTCTCCAGTACCAGAAACGTTTGCAGATAAGGTTGCCAGTTTTATAGCAAAGGCCAAATTCTACACATCTCTCTGTCTCGGCACTTCAGCTATCCTCGCAGTTTTCGCATTCCTATTTCTGATTCCATTCGTCGTGGAGCCAGCCATCACCACCATCCTGGCGGACTTTGAGTCGGAACCGGTGACCTGTGCGGTAAGCGAGCACTTGTACGTGGAGGGAATGAAGAACTGCTCCTGGGCGTCTTGCAGAGAAGGGTGCACCACCTCACATACGCGGTGTTTTCAGGTAATTTAAACAGATTCCTTCTTTATAGACGTTTCCTAGAAGAATGTCAATACACTCTTCTCGCAGAAATTTTTCAACTTAGCTTCACGTTTTCCGCGGCGGAATTGATGTGGTTCACAAGACTAAGGTTCGGACTAGGTCAAGGATCTTGATATCTATCTTTGACCCCTGCCATATGGGTATTATGACGAAAGAAGATGTTTTTTAAAATTTGAACTGACTCTTCATTAAGTTTAGTGTCGCAGACCAGAAAAATCTTGCAAGATATCCCCCACAGCATAGATGGATTCCTAGTATCATATGTTATTATTTGGTCAATAAATGTTCAAGAATTAAAAAATTTAAATGACGAATTGAATTCCAGATACTCGTCAACTATTCCCGCATCCCGTACGCCGAGTTCCTCCAGAGCGGTTTGACCATCACCACCATAGAGTGGGACGTTTACGACACTCGCTACCTGATCAACACCGAGGGCTGCGGCTACCCGCCCCGGGTCAACTGCACCATCTTCGCCAAGGCTCTGCGCGAGCTGTACGATACGGGCACCACCTTTCCCTGCTACTACAGCAAGGTGCACCCGGAACGCGTGGTCGAGAGATATTCTTGGCCGGCCACGCTGCAGCACTTGGCCATCGCCCTGGTGGCTCCGCCGCTCATCTTCGCCGTAGCAGTGGGTGTGCTGGCCTATTGGCACTGCTCGTGCGGGGATCGGAGCAGCGGCAGGTCGCTGGACAGGTACCCGCCGGCCAAGGAGGAGTAAGTGTGTGTTGCGCACCCCACGCCTCTTGTAGCGCAGGTTGTCACGCGGCTGTGTGATGACACTCGATACATACACAACTCGAGCAGTAGACCATGCATGTTCATAGGTAATTAGTTGCTTCGGTTCATTTCTTTATGATTTAAAAAAAAAGCCGCTTAAATTTGCCACTTTCCTAACCAATACATTGTTTGTTTATAGGAAACATGTTATTTTTCTCCTTTGTTTTATCTTTTATTAGCAATACATATTATTTTGAATAAATTTATCATTTTAGAATTCGTTTCTGTTATATTTTTGTTCCTTAGGTACCGAAATCTTTTTTTGTAGTTTCGTTGGATAGTTTACGAATCTAGTATTCATCTTAGATAGTTTGTCACCGACTGTAAAATTTTGTACCAATTATGTATTTCAATTATATGCATCTCTTCATAGCATAGACGTAAACAATATCTAATGTTGATGTTTTCAACATTTAGTTATTTAGGAGCGGCCTGCTCCAATTGTGCCTAGTATGAATCCATTACCTGTGTATCTTGAATACCGCATATTGAAATTGATTCCATCGATCACATAATATGTACTGACACTATTATTATTGTTAGTAATACTATCCACCCAGCAAGCCGCTCTGTCAAATGCCAAAATACGTTGAATATTGCTTGTGTCTTATGGTCCTGCCGCTGAGAGTTCCGATGTATACACTATTTCTGTTATGCTGCGTATACATTTGCAAACCAAGCCTCGAATTATAAAAAAGGAATGAAAAAACCGTAGGCGGCGTTTCACGCTATTTGTTGTTGCTTCGTTCCTTTCCCATAACTCGAGGGATAGCGTTTCGGTTCGAAAATGTATTCGTACTTTTACACTGTTGTATACCTACATAATAACGCATACAATAGGAATATGGATAATAACCGTATGAGGACCGTACAGCACAACTCCATTTCCAATGTATTTCAGTGTTCAGTATTATTACTTCATAAATTTGTATAATTTTCACAATTTCATTAAATATTAGTACCGTAATTTGCTACATCATTTAATTATATATTTTATATTACCTACCTCAATAGGTGTAGTAACCTGGTCCGAGGTAGGTAAAGTAGGTTACATGATTACTCAACACAGTGACAATTCAACACACTTTTAAAAAGTGATATAAAGTCGATTTTTTTTTTTTTTTACAGTGAATACCTCACAAAAGTCCCAACTGCTCCCGTCTGGAGCCAGTGAGACTATGGCATCCCCAATTGGGGGATGTTGTGAGGCTGAAGGTAAGTGGGGAAGGGAAAGAGGAAGGTGGGGAAGTACCTGGCTATTCAGATCTAGTCACTAAACACGGCTAAAGCCATTTTGAGCAACGTTTCAATTCTGAATGGTGGTCTTACACCAGGGCGATACTGGTAGTATCTTCCACTCTGGAACGTGCCGCAAATATACTATATATTATTTTAATTAATTAATTGTGAAATAACACAAATTAATCAAATAAAATTTATTTGCGCACGCCGGGTTCGTACCCGCGACCTTCGGAATGGCAGTCCAATGCGTTACCACTGGACTATGCCGGCCGTCAAAGATCGTCGTTAGAGACGATGAAAATTTTTTTTTTAACCTAACCTAACCTAACCTTCATAACACAGTTAATAAAGTTTTTGTTTCATCACCTTCCATGACTTTATATAAAATTTTAAAGATGTGATGAATTATCAATGTGACGATTTATCCGGTTACCGGTAAATTATGTCCTTGAACATTGTAGATGAGAGTTCCTTTGATAAATCAGATAAATAATACTGACGACATAGACAATGGAAACTAGGGAGACGGGACATGTTTAGTGTGATGTCGCGTGCACAAAAGTAAATCATACGAGTATTACTGCAAATAGCATCTACACACAGCGGCCCGCCTTTGTTTCTCCATTAACACCAAAAGCAAAACTTTCATTGGCTGCGCCGCTTTGAAAGTCCGTGCAGTTTGATTGTAGAACGCTTCCGTACCATATCTGATATCTCCTTAATTAAAATAATATGTTTTTTTTTATTTCAATTAAACAAAAAACATTTTATTTATAAATAAAGTTCTGCTGTGCAATAGTTATTACGCCTAACAGCTGTTTCGCCTTCCGAAGGCATAAGGAAACTGTAGTGAAGCCATTTTCAAATGATCTATTTATATTATTTCTGTGTTTAGACAAACATCATTGGTTAAACTTAATTATTTGTATGAAGCAGATATTTTTTTCCATTATAATTATTACGCTTACGACAATATAATAGCCATTGATAATTTCAAACAATTTACTCAAAAATCAAATAAATTAATAAAAATGAAAACAATTTCTCAATCATTCTAATTCTACGATTCGTTCTTAAGTTCAACATCTCGGGTGTGGAACGAGCTGCCGGCCTCAGTGTTTCCTCCCTCCTACAACATGGGACTCTTCAAGACCAATGTTCACTCCTTCCTCTCCACAAAATGACCCTCCACACAGCATCCCCAAAGATGACATAGGCCCTGAGGGAAATTATTTTCTTCAGGGCCTCCTGGGTGGAGTTAATATAAAAATTAAAAAAAATCAATATTCTAAGTAACCATCGAAATAATATAAATAGATGTAAATGGATTCACCATAGTTTGATAATTCCATTGGAAGGCGAAACAGCTCTCACTCGTAATAACACTAATTGCACAACAAAATTTGTTCATAAATAAACTAAATAATAACATTAGAGTTGTGTTGTGAGGCTCACGGTAGCGGGGAGGGGAAGAAGATGGTGGGAATATATTAAACATAAAAAACTTTAAATAAAAACTAAGTTTTACAAATTTAAATTGATGATAGTAAAAAATGATTGTTAGTATCCAGAATTACTGGACACATTTAAAAAAAGTATCAGTATAGTAACTATTTCAGTCACTGGAAAAAATGCATTTTAATGGTTGATTTTCCATTTGGCGGTAATTATTTTTTAAGCTACAGTTTTAATGCTATTTTTTACATATTATTTTATCTAAACAAAACTAAGAACCTAGAATAGGTTCATATGCTCCTAATTAGGGTTTAATTAATAAAATAATAAAAACTAGCATTCATTTTTTTTTTCGTATATTATTATGTAAAAAACATGACGGGGGGACCTTAGACGTCAAATTACCCTATTTTGAACGAAATAACTATTAAAATGCGGTATTTTATATTTCCGGTGACTATAAAAGTTGTTTATCATTGTTTTTAAGCTGATGCGAAGTATTTTTTTAAATAATTTGCGCGTATTAACAGTGCCCGGTATTTCTGGTTATTTATCAAAAATATATCCAATTATTTTTATAAGCAATAATTATTAACCTGAAACACTCATCCACATTGAAAAATCTCCTGATAAAAGATACATGACGCCAACGGGACAAATATTTGACAAGTTCTAGTATCTTCACCAAAAATGTAGACAATTTGTCTCGACGCCATCTAGTGAGAGAGTTAGCACTTACAATAATGCCTTTCTCATGTAAAATAAAGTTGGTTGTTTTTAGGTGAAAAAATGTAACAAGCAGTAATTGTTGAATGAAACACTAGTATATATTGAATTATTTCGCGGATAAGAGATAAGCCGCCATAGCTCAGTGGTCAGAGCTGTCGACCGGAAATCGAAATGACACAGGTTCACGTCCCGTTGGCGTCATGTATCTTTTATCAGGAGATTTTTCAATGTGGATGAGTGTTTCAGGTTAATAATTATTGCTTATAAAAATAATTGTTACCCTTTGTGCTATGCATAAAAAATCTTGTCTTAAACATTAGTTTACCAAAATAAAAATAAAAATATATACGTTTGTATTTTGTATTGCTGAGACTATGTTTGTTTCCCCAGTAAGCTGCTCTGCGACGAGCTAGACCTGGACGGAGACGGGGACGGAGACGAACCCGACGAGTCCCTGTACGCGCGCGGCCGCAGCGGATCCCGAGACACGGACGCGCTATGGAAAGGGTAGCCAAGGGAGCCCACGCCGGTCCGCCGCACTTCACTGTTGCCTTATAATTATCCACCAGATATTTACAATTCTAACTTTAATATCTACTATTAATAAGAAGTTATTTGTAACAACGTCAACGACTGTCAATAATTGTGTTCATTAGGAATGTTTGTTTGCTAAATTGCGATGCATTCAAGCGGTATCTACTGTGTAAATGCATAACCACGACAACGGGTAAAAACTTATCTTGTTCAAACTCATACGTTGGAGGACTATTCGAGGGCTCAAAGTAAAACAAAAAAAACATAAAAGTAATTCTAGGCCAAGTCAAGTAAATTATATACAAAATATTATACCAATAATTGGACGTCTTAAAGTTCAACAACGTTATGTCACAAATAAATTCCAATAAATAGTTTTGGCACATTTTTTGTATATAACCGTATTTGGTCTTAATTTCTAGAATTATTTGTAAATAATGGTGTTTGACTTTAAGCCTTCCTATTATGAAAGCAAAGACGGCAATCTTCATAAAAGTTTTAATGACATTGTCTCAATTATTAATAAAACTAAGACATTTTTTAGGTGTGAAATCATTATATCTAAACCATGGTTCCATGATAACAACACAGTGACAATTCAACACACTTTTAAAAAGTGATATAAAGTCATTAGAGACGATGAAAAAAAAAATTAACCTAACCTAACCTACTTAACCCAGTTAATAAAGTTTTTGTTTCATCACTTTCCGTGACTTTATATAACTTTCTAAATATGTGATGAATTATCATTGTGATGATTTATCAGGTCACCCTAAACCACAGAGCGTACACTTGTATTCAAAGTATAGAATTAAAATTTAGGATTGTGGTAAAATCAATAAAATCTCGTTAGTTTTTTTTTACAATCGTATAATATTTTTTCTGAAATGTCGTGTTGTTCGTTGGGTTACTAGAGACAAAATCTGAGTAAATAAATAAGCTTCCACCATGTGAGATGAAATTTTTGAACAAGATTGGCGGCTATCTTGAGCGTAGCGTTGGTGCCTGGGCACTTATATAAAAAAGGTGTTTATACAGTGCTTGGGATGTGGGTACCGTATAAAAATAAACTTAATACTACATATTCCACAAATTCATAATATTTATATAAAATATTTGTAAATATTATTGGAAACTGACGACGTGAGGTGTATAAGTCCCAGCGTAACAATTTTCATGGAAAATTGTACAAGTTGTGCAATATCTTGAAAAAATTGTTTTCAAAATAATTATATGAAGTATTCGTGGCTTGCATTTTGTGCAAATCTTCCGCAAAGGCGGACTCACTAGTCTGATAATAATAACATTAAAACCCCACGACAGTTTGTTTTTAAATTATGGTAAAAACGGCTTTGACTTTGGTCGTTGACAAAAATTACAATTGGTTTCTTAACATTTATCGAATTGTAGATATTGTACTTAGACATGCGAAATTTGTTAAATTATTCAACTACTTCGACTTTGTCAGAGCTTTATTTAGATTTTACGATGAATAAATTCCAATCAAGTTTTATAAATTTGAAAAATTTAACAAGAGTTGTCATTCTAAGCATTTATCATACTTAATGAATTTGAAACTTTGCCTTGTCTTGTCGAGAGACTTATCATTGACATTATTGTAATTTAAACGTAACAACGATTAACATTTCTTCATTCGGTCAAAAAAACTATCCTCTAGCAGATATTGTTGATATTTTCCTTGTACAACTTTAACAAATTCTTCGCTTTTTAAATTAATGCGAAAAAATGTGGCTTATATTTTTAATCATAGTAATCTATCTTATGCTTGTTAGATAATTTTAATAAATTAATTAAAGTATGACCGACGTTTTAACAAGAAGTTGCGGAATTTGTACATATGGACAATAATGGCTTAACTCTTAAGTCAAATGACCTTTAATACGATGTGGATTTTTAAATACTACAAAGATTATATGAAATTTATTACCGCGATGGAAATATTATCACAAAATTATATTGTAAATTCTGAGAGGTTGTTATGGACTATTATAAATATATAACTGCTAATTAAGGTTTCGTTTAACTTTTTGGTGTTTTTAAAAGTATAAAGATTTTATTGAAATCTTTCACCGTTCACAATTCCAGACTGCATTTATTAAATAAAAAAGTGACGTGCTATTAAGTGTGTTCCTCACAACAAATATCATTTAATGATAATCAAGTTGTAATTAACTGTATGTATTTGAATTACTGTCTGAAATTGAATTACTTGAGCATTTGTTTATTTACAAAGACATTCAGAATTATGAACGATAGGAAAACCTTTTAAAACACACAATTATCGTAGATTTTATAAACTATTATTAAAGTTACAAGAAAAAATTAACAACCCTCATGAGTTAAAATTTCTATGTTTTCTTATGTCTAAGTCTTGCATATTATTTTTTAATTTATAATCTTATGTTGAATCTCCTAAAGTCTCTATTATTCATAAACAATTGTGATGTTAAGTTAATCGTAAAAAAACATTAGTTAAGTCAAACGTTATTTAGGTTCAATATTTTATTGACGTTTTTATATAATCAGTTTAAAAAAATGATGCCCATTATTTGAATAATATACCTCTAAATTACAGCAAAAGTAACGTGCTTAAAAATACACAGATAGATTTGATTAGTACTTGGTTCAAATAATTTCAACTGCAGACCAAAAAAAGGAAAGATTGTATAGTTATTGCCTGTTCACCTTGTTTTGTGATTAAACCATAATAAAAATATAGACACTTTTGTAGAGATTATTGTTAATAATGATGTAATTTCACAGCTATACTTATAATTATTAAATGAATCCTTACAATTGCGTTTCCCATCTCCATCCCTTTGTATCTCCATCAAAGCGCTCTAGTACGCGATCATGGCTGGATTTCATTATAGCAACAATCACAATTGCTAATTTGTTCTCTATTTCTGTACTTGTATATTGGACACTTCATTTACCTTGGAGGAAAAATAAAAATACTTCTTCTATTAAAATGTGTATTTGTCTCTTCTGCCTTAGTATAAAATGTCTTATCGTGGGATACGACTGTATTCCGTCACTTCTAATTAAAACTATTTTGTGAAGCCTCACATTATTAGAAAACTTACAGAATGGTAGGGAACTGTACAGCATACTATTTTGTGAAGCCTCACATTATTAGAAAACTTACAGAATGGTAGGGAACTGTACAGCATACTATTTTGAGAAGCCTCACATTATTAGAAAACTTACAGAATGGTAGGGAACTGTACAGCATACGATTTTTTGACGGTACCATAGTTCTCGTATTTAATATTAATGATTTTAATGAAGGAAGGAAGTTTAGTTACAAATGTGAGCTTAGTTAATATTTTCAAATAAAAGCTTCTAGAATCTTAAGACCACCTCCGTGGTCGAGGGTTAAGGCCCTCGCCTAGCAAGCTGGAGGTCGCGGGTTAAAATCCCGGCGTGCGCAAGTAAAGTTTGATTTGATTAATTAGACTTACTTTACAATTTACTAAAATTGAAATAATTGCGGCACGTTTCACAGTAGAAGATACTCTTAGGACGGGTTGTTTCGGAGAATTTGAACAATTCATCAAATTTCAACGTTCATTTTCGGGTTCTGTGAAAGTCCTATTCAAGTTCTGTTATTATATCATTGTAGGCTATTTTCTTGACAAAACTGAAATAAAAACAGAACTTGAAAAAATCTTTCACAGAACTTGAAAATGAACGTTGAAATTTGATGAATTGTTCAAATTCTCCGAAACAACCCGTCCTAAGTATTACCCTGACGTAATACCACAATTCGGAATTGAAACGTTGCTTGATATAAATTTATGAGGAACATTAAAAAAACAAATGAACAAAAGAAAGAATTTAGAAAATTTTTGAAGTAAAGAAGATAAAAATATAATTGACTGCCCAATTCTTGAGTTGGCATCACGCCTGGGTCCCACTCAGCGGTGGTGAGTTCAATTCCTCGCCTGATTTAGTCTTCCATTATGACACCAGAGACATTTTTGCCTTTTAGTGGCAGGAGATTTTTAAATTATTGTCAGGTTAATCTTAAATTTTTGTCTTTCTTAATTTAAAAAAAAAATAAATACCTACATTTTTCATACATATTTTACTAAAAAATCAATAGACGTCCTTCATCCTCCATGGTGGAGAGAAACTGGCTTGGCTCTGGACCCAGAGGTTATTGATTACTATCCTTCTGGCTCCAGACAATCTAGACTCGTATTTTAATGGAACGAAAAAAAAAACAAAATAGTCAGGACAAAATAACGTTGCAAGGGAGATTTTACATAAAAAGCTAGTTTTTACAGGTTTTTTTAACATGAACTCAGAAGTATAAAAAATAAATATGATGATGCTGAACATTTTCAATCAAATCGGGAAAAGGTAAATGTTTCCTGAGAAAGTTAATAAAATAATTTCGTAATTTCATTTCATTCGTTTTCCAAAGCTTCTTAACATTTCAAAAACCTTCTTCCCTGTGGATATATTCATTTAATAAGGTTTTCGACAGATGGCAGTAAAATTACAGAGAACAAAAATCTGGTTTGGAATCCTCAGAAAAATCTTCTGGAAAATTTCAGTCAGTGGCCTACAGCTAAATAAATATTTTAAAATTTGTTTTCAGTTTTACAGAGTTAATTCTAAAACAATAAAATAACCCAAACTTAAGTTAACCCTTACATTTCACGAACTTAGATATACGATAAAGGAGTGCATATTTCAAAAGAAAATTACAATGCATAATTTTTTTTTACTTCTTCAAATTTTGCAAATTCACTTTGCGGCACCATTTTATCAGTGAAATAATTTTAAAAAAAAATGTTTTTAACACGATAATCTTTATTAATCGAAACATGTTGATTTTTTAATAAAGATTATCGTGGTAAAAACAAAGTGTTTTTAATTATTTAATTAATTATTTTTTTTATTTGTGGAATATCCTTAGAATATAAGAAGATATCCATTTGGGTGGTGGGTTTGGGTACGTTCACCCTAGGAACCATTTATTGGATAACCAACACCTCTACCATAGGTCACCCCAAGTGTTTCGCTAGGTACGGACGTCGCAATCTGTGACTTAGCAGAGGTGACCGGGTTCATCGGGTGAGGTGTGTGCCTGACCACCAGCTGCGTAGCGGGCCAGATCGGGAGAGGCTGGTTTGGGGAGACCCTTTGACTCCTGCTCCTGTCGGAGGGATAGATTCATAATTCCGTCACTCCTGGAAACACTGATCCCTAGATTCCTACCTACCCTTCATAATGTTTTTCTTTACTTAAATTTCCTCTCTTTAAAAATACCCTTTACACGCCATTCCCAAAGATGACATAGGGAATGGGAAAAAATATTTTCCTAATGGCCTCTTGTGTGGGATTAATGTAAAAAAAAGGTTTACGAAACTGTAAACTTATGTGACTTAAGTATTTAAATAACTAGTTGATATTGATAGCTTTAATGTCAGTCTATATAGCTGGTCTATTTTTTCACAGTCGAAAAATTTCATTGTTGTATCGGAATTTAACTATCTTGCCAGTGCAGGCCTTATGATGGCACTAAATATTGATTCAGCTTATATCTGAATATGGAGGATAGTGGAACATGAATATAATACTAGGTCACAAAACATGAAAAAACTTCACAAAGAATGCAGGAATGCTTACCCCGAAAGTAACAATAAATACGGACAGCGAACCCTGGAGCATAACGTTCCGAAAATATTCAACATATTACTATGTAATATCAAAAATTGTAAATTACTAACCAGTTTCAGACATAAATAGGCTTAAAAAGTGGCTTCTAAGTACAGATACTTTATACTAGGCGATTATATCAATAAATACAGGGTTTTCCAATAAGAGGTGTTATTTTAATATTCAATCGTAAAAAATTAATGGTTTCGTTGCTTATGTGGCACGTAGCGCCGTCTTGTTAAAAGTAAACGTTATCCAAATCAATACCATCCAATTCCGGCCATGAAAAATCATTAATCATCTCTCGATAGCGCAATCCATTCACCGTAACTGTTGCTCCAGCCTCATTTTCGAAAAAGTAAGGTCCAATGACTCCGCCGGACCATAGACCGCACCAAACAGTCACATGTTGAAAATAGAGAGGCTTTTCAATAATAACTCTTGAGTTTTCCGAGCCCCAGATGCGACAATTTTGCTTGTTGACGAAGCCACCGAGGTGGAAATGGGCCTCATCACTCAAGATGATTTGCATTTTATTCACTCAAGTGAATTTTAATAATTTAAATAATTTCAATGCGTTATTGAAGCGTGTATCGTTCAATTTTTATTAATGGCGTAGTTTCTACTTGTCAAATGTCAAAAAATGACAGCTTCAAAAGTAACATCTACCGAAATAGCGGGCTATTTAAAATAACACCTCTTATTGGAAAACCATGTAGTTGCAATATTCCATGTAGCATGTAAATTCAGTTTAGGTTATTATTAATCGACTTGAGTTTAATCGACTTATTTTGGGTAAGTATTTAATATATAAAAACTTAGTTCTCAAAAATTAATTTCAATGACTTTCACGGTGCATAACAAAGTACCAGCTAGGGAGGTTTAGCATAAACTGGAGTAAGGGGTTCAAACAATCCTTTATAGTTCAAAGTCACCTTGAAATGCATGCGGCTCCATACAAAGGTAGTTGCCCTTCGAATACAACAGTTGAACCCGAATTTGACAGGCATGTTAAACATTGAGGTCCAAAATTTTTTCTATGAATATTTTGCACCAATCTGAGAACAACATATATATTTTATTTGTAAAATATTGACGCGACAACCTCAAAAAAAACCCGGGTGTGGGGAGGAAATTGCGCACAAGCGAGCGTCAGTTTCTGTCAAAGTAATTTCGAACTTCAATATATCGGCCAAAATATATATAACTCCACCATCTAATCTCGTTTTAAAGAGGACGGATGGAAGTTTGTCACAAAACTATTCCGACATTCCTGGCATCGAACTGCGTATGCGCAAAGTTAACCCACGATTTTCGACTTTCCGGATTCGACACGTGTCCGTAAATGGGATAATATCTCAGAGGCTAATCGTGCGATACGAGTAAACTTTGCGTATTGTTTTGAAGAGAAGTTTATGTTACAAATCATTCTGGGCTCCAGGTGTGTATCTCATAAACTACAAAACAAACATTTTTTGCGTAATGGCATCAAATCTACCCACAATTGTTTTTGTGTCTACAAGACATACACTTCACCTACTTAGAAAAAAAAATCAAGCATGCATCTCGATAATTCATGTCTCTGTGACCAATCTCTTGTAAGTTAAGGTTTCATAAAAAAGTACAAAAAAAATCATTTCTCGAAAACTACAAAAACTCGCGGAGCACACAATTGGGTGATTTAGATAGCGCTATGTGTGCTCTATCTCCTGACCTCCGCTTTGACTATTTTTGGGACCCCCAGTATAGGCAACGTAAGCGTGCTCTGACAACTCGGGCAACATATGTAGAGTCTTGGTCGTATGAATTGCTGATAAGACGGAAAGTGTGATATTAATATTATTCCAATGATTTTTAAGCAATATATTATTATATACATCCCGCTTCTCTTACCACTATCCTGTATTCAATAAAAATTTAAGTAATTTTTTTCATGAACTAAAAAGTAATTGAGTTGACCTGAAAGCAGGGCATGTAAATCCGGGGACGGGGGTTTGAAGCCTGCGCCGGAATACGTTAGGGAAGGTGGTGGAAACGAAGAGAAAATGTTTGGGTTTGGGTGACCAACGTTTTAGCCAAACGTTCGTTATTCTTCAACATTTTCCCTTTTCAGTCAATGATGTAAGAACTATCACAGTTAGACAAATTCTTTTCTATCATAATTTAGACATTTAGCTAATTGACAGTATTAGGAAATTGCTAAATAATGACAAAGTGGGAAATAATGTTGAATGTATTTAATACGTTGAATTTTATGATTGTGTTGAAACACCACCATGAATAATGTTGCTTGAAGTTGCGTTAGCTGTGTTTGGTGACCAGAACTGAATAGTCAGGTACTTCTCAACCTTCCTCTTTCCCTTCTCATTCCCGATTGGGGATGCCATATCTCTGCTGGACGGTTGAGAGCATTTTTTTTATTATTTTTTAAGTGACACCTCACAAGAGCTCCCCTGACTTTACAGTGTAAAGGCAGGGGAGCTATGTCGCTGCCCGATCGGTCAGCGTTGTGAGGTGGGTAAGACAGAAGCTGTAGGGAGGGATTTACTAATTCGTATCTTGATGAGGCCCAGATTATATGAAGGAGGAAAAACAGATGCCGGTAATTCGTTCTACATAAGAGCCGTCTTACACAAAAACGAGTCGAAGAAGCGGCCCGTTTTCATGAAGCCAACATCAACTGTGAACGGGCGTTCCGCTCGTGTACATCGAGTTTCACGTGCACCGTTGCACCGGGGAGCAAAGCTGGTAGTTCCTTAGAGCAGGCTCCATTAAAATACCTCTAGAACAGACTCAGCATACCCATACATTGAATCTGTGCATTAGAGATGGCAATCGGTCTGTTAACAATGGATTGTCAATTAGACGGACTGCCCTCATTTGACCAGAATCAATAGAATGTTTACATTAGATATAAACGTTTTTCTATTAGAAATTTTGTCGATTCTTATCCTGATCTTGCGTAATATAGATTGTTAATTAAAGTTACACAGTTTATAGGCTAATGTGAACAACCGCAAGATCCGCGAAGAGTGCAAGGCTGATGTAAGCGTAATGAGTAAGATTAAGAAGGAACGCTTAGATGGTTTGGGCAAATAGAGCTAATGAGCGAAGAAAGGAGTGTAAGGAAGATATATGATGCAAATATGAATGTCGGGCCATGTCAAGAGTCAGAATAATAGAAGAGTATGTATGAATTTGAATGAAGCAAGGAGTGTGTGCCAAGACCGAGTTGTTTGGCGATCCGTCCTTTCTGCCTACCCCTGCGAGGAAATGGCGTGATGGTTAGTTAGTTAGTTAGTGAACAAAAATTTCATACTTTTTTATTCAATTGATTTGGAGGATATTGGGCGATCATCTATTTTTATTTCACTTACTTAAATTCCATGTTACCTGCGTTTTCTATGTTTCATGTTACCTATATTTTGTTAACGTATGCATTGTTAAATCTTATATTTTATGTAATCTGTATATTCTTATATATTATTTTAATTCTTTATTTTTATTGTATTTAAAAAAAATAATTGCATTGTATGTAAAAGCCCTATGGGCGTTTAAATGAAATAAATCAAGTATTGTGGGGCTCCAGCCTAGGGGTGGCTCTCAAATTCAATTATTGGATGTGCTTGCGATTTGTATAGGGTTAGCAGCTGTTTACTATTGAGGAATCTGCTAGCCCTATACAAGACTAGCGTAACAATGACATATACCCGCTCTCAGAAGCCCGTAGTTTTTGATTACACCATTAAAGAGAAAAAATTATGCCGAGTCAATAGCTATAAAGATCTCGGTATCGTCTTTGATCCCAAACTAACATTCTCGGACCACATATCACGACTTACTACAGCATGCTACAAACTCCTGGGATTTATCACCAGAACATGTAAACAATTTCACGACCCAGATGCAATGATAGCCATGTATGATGGCGTCATACGAAGTAAGCTGGAGTATGCTAGTGGTGTGTGGACTCCGCACCAAACTAAGTATATTAATATGCTGGAACAAATCCAGAAAAAATTCCTCAGGTATGTCTATATGCGGATGCGTGGAACTTATCCAAGGTTCATGCACCATGTGGACTTACTTGAGGCAACAAATAGATTTAGCTTGGAAACTAGACGTCATGCAAATCTTGCAATACTTAGTTTTAACATAATCCAAAACTATATTGATAGCCCGTTCCTCTTGGAATCCTATGGTTTATACGTGCCCGAAAACTTCAGCCGTAGTCGTCGACACGACTTATTCAAAATACCATACGGCAAAACAGATATTCTAGCGCAACATAGCATGACAAGAGGAATGGTGCTATTGAATGAAATCTCAGAAGCACTAGATATATATAATTCTTCTTTAAATAGCCTAAAGTTTTTTTTGTATAATAATTATCTTCATGGGTGTTAAGATTGTCAAATTGAGAATTGTACAGTAATTGGATAATCTATCTGTTGTGCAATAAATAAATAAAAAAATAAAAAAAGACGCCCAGTTTCTTGGAAGCCAGATTTACTCGGGCTTCTATAAAGCCCCGATACTTAAGCCGGTATGATATACTCGGTCCGAGTCGGAGTCGGAGTTGGAGTCGGAGTCGGAATTGGGACTTTTGCGCAATGTTCACATTCATATTCATTCACCACTGTTTTGATTTTCACCTTATAATGCCCACGCACAGGCTTCGCCTTTGTGGGATTTTTTTGTTACTCCTTGTATTTTGTATAATTGTATATGAAACTGTATGTATCAAAAAAATTGACAATAAATAAAAAATAATAAAAATATATATATATATATTAATATATACATTTATTAGATCTACAAATATGCATTGAATGTTTATAAAAACGCTCATTTAATTTTATCTCAAAGGAATTACACAATCAAAGACAATTCTTTTTCAAACTTTCTTTGAGCAGGTAGCTACCATAACACGAAGGAAGAAAGTTAAAATAAATAAGACGATTTATTATAAAAACGGCCACCATCTTCAACCAGAAACACAATGTACAAAAAAAAATTACCCACAGATGAAATGGAAAACGGTCGAGTTAAAACAGGACTTCGCGACGCTCAGTCAATAATGCTATTTTTCTTATAGAATGAATGGGCGATCCGCACGAATACCATTTCCATAACTACTATGTTATGGTAAATTTATGAGAAGGACGTGGGAACATAGTATTATAATTCAGTTAGATTATTGAAAAATAAAATGCAGCCCCAGTGATGTCATCACCAGTGATGGTTTCCCGAAATTCAATGCAACACAAGGAATAAAAATAATCTCGACAATTTCATTACATTCGGTCACCCACCCAGGGGGGAGGGTATTTTCCACTTCTTCCCGCACCCATCAAACTGCACACTATCCAATACAAAGCTAAGCAATGAACTTCTTCACAGCCTACTCTTAAAAGTGTACATTTCAAATAGTACGTCGTGAAATTTATAACAGTTGAGTTGTCAAATTTTCGGTGAGGTGGTTGTATTTCAGTAGCCAGTTTTAAAGATTGTTTTCAGGGTTTGTTTGGGTCCCGTATTTCAGGTTTCAGCTCCTTTCAGTCGCCGCCTAACTTCAGCGGGGGTCGGACGCGAGCAAACCCCAACTATCGAAGTTGTGGCAAAACAAACAATTTTAATTAAATAACCAATTAAAAACAACTCACACGCCAACTATTTATCGACTGTTTCCCCGATGGAACTGAGAAAAAATCGTTAATTCGCTAGTGGAATCCCTTCTCCACCATCTCTTATTCGTAATCCTTTTTTAATTCAGTAATTAAAACATTTAAAAAAACATAATAAAGTAAAAATATTTTTAATTATCTTGATTTAATACTATATATTCAGAGCATTGCTAAAGCACTTTAATAGAAAGGGTTTTAAATTCACGTTATTAAAAAAAAAAAACTAATGTTTCTTTAACTTTATCAAAATGTAATCGGAATGTCGGTGGGTACCGTAAAAACACTAAAAAATAAACAACAACAGGTCACAATCTACGTTCTGTTTTCACGTGTTGCATGCGGAGTGTAAACATATTCCGTACTTCGCCATCTACGGGAGTATATTTCTGAGTTTGAATATTATCTAATCATGAAAATTTATTAGATTATTCAATTTCAATAAAATATTAATGGGATTAAACGTTTCATCTTGGAGTACATAAATGATAAACTATAGTGCCTTGCCAAACTCTGAAATCTCAAATCATTCTTTTTTTACGCTCGGTTTGATTGGCAAATGTATAGCAAAATATACGGTGTCTCGTCTAATTTTTATTGTTGCAATCTTAATATTAAAAAGTCGCGTAGACAAAAAATATTCAGATCGTGCAATTTACAAGATGACAGAGCTTACAATTTAAGTGTTATTTTAGTGAGGCACTCGACTAATTTTAATCGCATTTTTTATAAAATGTTAAAAAATCTTTTAGAAAAAGTGTAGAATGAGGTTTAAGTAAATTTAAGGTCCGCAATATTAAATATGAACACTTTGTTTAATTTTATTACTGAAGGACTATCACGAATCAAGAATAGAAGCCTACATAAGGATTAAACACTTGTTACAATATGGTTGGACTTGTTGATAATTGATAATCATTTATCTTTGGCGTGGTTTGACTTGTTGATTTTCGATAATCATAAGTTTGTCATGGTTGGACTTGTTGATAATAATTTATGTTTGGCATGTTTGGACTTGTTGATAATTGATAATAATTTATGTTTGGTATGGTTGAACTTGTTAATAATTGATAATCATTTATGTTTTGCGTGGTTGGTAAATAATTCCATTATTAAAATTTTTTTTCTTACTTTTCGTACGTTTTTATATAATTCTTTATAAAACTTAACTAACACTTTATACCTATATTAGACTTTATACTTTACACTTTATACCGTACATTATACATCGTTATTTTTATGCTGTATACTATATACCTTATACTTTTTAATTTTATATTTATGTTAATGCCACATGTTGTGCCGTCAGTATTTAAATTTAAATAAATAAATAGAGATCATTTTTCGTTCCATGGCCAATTTTTCTAAGGTTATTGCCCACACATAAAGTTAAACAACCATTATTTGTAGGAAAACGAGATAACAACAGATTGTAAAATATTATTACCTTTCAGAAAAATCAATATTCTCCAACTCTCTCTGGGTTGTACAAACATGGAACTTTTCACAAAGTAAATATTGTTGTGGCGACAGATTTACTGAAACTATTAATTACTAATGCGAGAGTAAACTAAAAAACTTTAAATCTTATTGATATCAAAATAGATTACAATAAAACGAGTTATAACCTTATTTATAATGAAAGTTTGACGACCTCCGTGGTAAAAGGGGAAAAGCTCTCAACCAGTAAGCTGAAAGTCGCGGATTTAAATCCAGACGTGCGCAAATATATTTCATTTGATTAATTTATGTTATTTCACAATTTAATCATTTAAAATAATATATAGCACGTTTGCGGCACGTTCCAGAGTGGAAGATACTCTCAGTATCACCCTGGTGTATGACCATCATTCTGAATTGAAACGTTGCTTGAAACTGTTTTTGGCCGTTTTTGGTGACCAGATCTGAATAGCCAGGTATTTTCCCACCTTCCTCTTCCCTATCTCCTTCTCTTCCTCTCAACTTCCTTCAGTTTCACAACATACCCCAATTGGCGATGCCATATTATCACTGTCTCCAGACGGTTGGGAGAAGTTGTGAATCTTGCGCGTGATCACATAAAAAAAATTAAATCTGTGTTTCTAGTTTTCAAAACCTGTCGATCTTGTCAGTCAAGTCAATTTTTTAAGCTCTGGCGCGTTGAATATAAATGGGGATTTATTGTTCATTAAGTAATGTGTTAAATAACAAAAAATAAAAGAGTGAAGCTAGTAAATAACAATGTTCGTAAAAACTTCATTAGTATACAAAATAAACCTCATACTTTTGTATATAGGTTACCCGACGAATTTACTATGTACGTGAATTTACTATATACTTGAAGTACTTCATTTACAAGTACTGGAATTACAAACTTTATTTACAAGTACTGGAATTACACACTTCATTTACAAGAACTGGAATTACACACTTCATTTACAAGTACTCTAATTACACACGTCAAAAAACCTAATCCAACTTAACTTAATCTAATCTTTGTGTTTTAACACCTCAGGCTAAATTATCGCTTTTCGGAAGAGCTGATTTGGTCTCACAGAGTCTCCCTTACTGTCATGGTGACAATTATGATCTGAACACGCTTTATATTCAAATCTAGAAATTAATCACAGAAGAATTAAAACGTACACCTATACGAAACCAAAGATTGCGACAGCATTTTTTTATTAATTTTTAATAATTTTTTTTTTTTTTATGAAATGACATAAAAGTGAGGTAACAATAAAGTTTGTGTTATATTTGTCTAATAAAATACGTGTGTTTTTAGTTAATTTTTGTTTTCAATTATTACATTAAAATTTTAATATTTAAAAAAAATGTTATGTTTATTTCTAATAATAAAACTTGAAAGCATATTTCATCACCTTTCAAACAAAGTTTCTAGTTTTCGGATATAGTGGGAATTATTATCCTTCTGAAAAAATATGCCGGAGGCCTGAGGGGTTAATACGAAATTTATTTTGCACACACTTAAACGATCTTAAATTTAAACCTATTAAAAACAGATTTTTTACATTAGTCCGTGTGTAATTCCGTCGGAGTGTAATTCTGACAGCAATGTTATTACTGTGTAATAAATATAGTGTGAAATTCACTAACTAACTAACCATCACGCCGTTTCGGTAGGCAGAGAGGACGGACCGCTAAACAACTTGGCCTTGGCACACACTTCTTGCCTCATTCACATTCATACCTTCTCATAGATACTCTGATTAATTAATTATAATTCTGACTCTTGACATGACCCGACTCGAGTATCTGATTCACTTGATCGTGCTATGTCTTCCTCGGGCGTCCACGACTTATGCTACCATTCGCATTCGCATCATATGCCTGTGTAATTTCGTCCCGATACGTTATACGAAATAAATTCTAATTACTTTTAGTACTAATCTCTACCCTATTGTCACACAACAAAGGATTTGTTTTAATCTCCATGCCTTATATACTTTTTAATCAATAACTCAACCACGAAGCGACAGCTATCAAAATGTTATGAAGCGAAATTACTTCGACCGTATAAATTCCACGAAAAACTTTCATTCCAAAGAAGCTCACTGCGTTATCTGCTCACTTGGAAATAGTAAAAAAGCTTCTCAACTCTATAGGGAATGCTTTAAATTATGTACGAAAGGAACCCCCACGGTTTCCAACATAACAAGGCTTTCAAAAGGATGTATAATTCGCATTTGGATCAATTCTAACAAAACTGTCTGTATTTTTGCATGACAAAGAACGTTGACAAATCATATTCTCTATTTCACGATGTAGTTGTCATGTACAGTATTTTGATTAAATTTTGAAAACATTTAAAATAAATTTAAACTGAAATAGAGTCACGTATTTGCGCCCGTTCCAGAGATAAGCTACTCTCAGAATCGAAACATGTTTATATTTTATTAATTAGATAGTGAGTAGTAATAGTGAGGTACTTTCAAAATATACTGTTATTACTGTTATCCTTTCCCACTTTATTCAGTTGAATTAGGGATGTTACAGTCCGATCGACTCTGTTACTTAACTAAAAACTTTTAATCGTTTTTTTTTTACAAATCTAACTATTCAACATGATGAAAAAGCGCGTTTTAAAAAAAAAGGTAATTTAACTATTTTTTATTTTTTAATAATATTATTTTAATACACTAGGAATTTGAACCCGCTAAGTAGCTTCTCAGTATAAAATCGCACTTAAAATAGTTAGTGTAAAAAAAGGTCGAATTCAAGTTTTAGTGATATCAGTTGTGATCGATAATGGGTAAGAAGAAAGACAAACCGCGAGTGATCCCAGAGCAGGATGGAAGGATCATCGGCGCCATCTGCCTCTGTCAGCTGACCCTGGTTCTCAGCGGAGTGGCTCTCATGTACCTGTCCGTAGCCGTGTATGCCCCCAGTCATAGAGCCTTCCACTCGGGGTATGACCCGACTCCAGTCATGTGCGAGGTAAGTACTAATGTCATTGTTTGGTTTTGAATGGTTTCTACCGGAATATCATTTATCCAATTCCTACCTCGCCGTAAACATTACCTCACTGGTTAACTATTTGAATTATGGAACATAACAATTGCAAGAAAAATTGTGCGAATTCGAGTGCGATTGTTTTGAAGAGAGAAGAAAGATTGGGGCTACCTTGGAAGGAAGTTGTTGGTGTTTTTCATTCACACAATCTCGTTTTTAAATAAAAAGAAATAATTCAAATATGTTGAAGGTACGTAATAAATAATATCGTTTTGTTGTAGCGATAATTACCTCGACTTATCGCGATGGAACTCACTATGTTGTGGTTGTGTTGTATGCTCCTTCGCAGAGATGTAGTTATAAGTGATTTCCTTCTATATCTTGTTCTCTCCTACACAAACTATCAACCAATTCTGGTAAACACCTTTTAATCTTGTTTAGTTCAAATTATTTATTGTCCATTGTCAAATGCATCTGAAGCTGTAATTCGTAAGCAGCTTTCGGATACAACAGACATCTTCACCCAGCATTCAAACTGTTTATTGCTGTTTGTATGCCAGTCATTTGCAAGTTACGTATTGGAGAGACTAATCACGACTTCTGTCACCTGACTTAGGTACTGAGTGAAGTGACTTTCATACGCCTCTTCGTCGCTGTTTATATCCGAGTCATAAAACTTTCCACTCAGGATATGACCTAATTCCAGTCGTGGCGTGCACGGAGAAAAATGATTTGCGAATTTATCAGAAATTCCCACATTTGTATTCGTACATACGGTTAAAAGCGGGATTGCAATTGTTACGAATGAATTTACATGAAGTGGAGTAGTAATAAAGATTCGGACGCGGGCTGTCGAGATTTTTTGTTGATCTTTTATTAAATTACGGATATATGATCATGCTTGCACACACTTTCGGCACAGTCCATATGATAATACTAATCTTTTTACGTTACAATTACGAATATCTTAAGAGTCTTCATGATACGTTACCAGTAGTTGCTAACATTTTATTAGTTCTAATAGAAAGATATTGACAGTTCTCCTACATCCGTACTAATAAATTTTGCCTTCAAATTATCAGTAATTACCAACCATTCATTCGTTCTTATTCGAATTAGGTTTTCGAGGTATTTTGGTAGGTTCTTCTACTACTACTATACTTTATGCATACTGTCACGTTAAATGTCCTTTACTTAGTGGTAGAATATTAGGACTTCTTACTAATACTTTTAAGGATTACGCTGACATGATATCATTCCAGTCCTAAATGGATATAATCCTAATGTCAGCGCAATCATTGAAAATATAAGTAAGAAGTGCTATAGTATCATCATATCAGTAAGTAATGGACATTAACATGACAGGAAAGATAAAAAAAACAAAAAAAAACTCACATTCTTACATAATATCTTCCACTGCTTCAGTGGGATTAGGTACGGCATGTCCATTTTGGAGTATGTTGTGAGGATGAAGGGGTTGGTGAGAGTGAAGGAGATAAGGAAGAGGAAGTTCTGTTAGTGAATAATTTATAAAGAAGTGTAAGAAGTACAGTGTATTTATTTATATATTTGTAAATGACATAATGAAACACAGTAAAAGCTTCATGATATTCTACCATTCCCCATTTTGCTAACAAACCCAGGGTATGTCGTCGATCCATGTATATATGTATTGTAGGTAATAGTGAAGGCTTTGCAGATAAAATTAACTGATGGTAAAAATGAAAGCTTTATAATGAAAATAAACTGATGGAAAAAGTGAAAGATTTATAGTGAAAATAAACTGATGGTAAAGGTGAAGGCTTTGTAATGAAAATAAACTGATGGAAAATGTGAAAGATTTATAGTGAAAATAAACTGATGGTAAAGGTGAAGGCTTTGTAATGAAAGTAAACTGATGGCATTCGTACATTATTTACCTATTGAAGGAAACTCGAAAATATTTTCAAAAAAGTTATACTTTTTGTGGAATTAGAATAATTATTATAATATATATTACTATCCAAAAGCACCCTAGATGTGGAACACGAAAAATGGCGCTACATAAATTTTATGCATTTTTCAACAGTTATACAACAACCACAAAATCATTTGAAAACTCAACAAGTAAGTATATTATCTTTTAAAAACAGAAAATTCAAATGTAAATATAGTGCAAGACACGCATTATGGATAAACGTAGAAATCAATACCTCCGCTGTAGCTAAGTTTAGGTAGGTACATCTTGTCTGTGGCGCCACATATCATTAAAATCATCCGCCGTCTTTACTGCCATATCGCCCCTTTCCTGCAGTAGCTGGTATCCGGTGTTCGTTGTCGTTTTACAGTCTGGTAGACTGAAAGCTCGGTTGCATACTTTAACGACGCGCCCCTTACCGTAAAGCTCGCATTCCAGCCGACTTCAATCCGAGGAAGAGCTTTGACAAAGAGATTTCAGTATAAAGCCGAAGCTTCAGATGACGTTCATTATTATTGCCCTAGAATACTCTCGTCCAGGCCCATCCCAGTGGCACATCACGCCCCTACTTCATAAATGGAGAGTTAAGCCCCGCATACCCAATTTCTACCTATTTATAACAGGTTTCACGTCAACTCTTTAAGTTTAAAAAAAAAATTGTAGATAATATCTATACATTTGTTATGTCGAAACGTTAATTACATGAAATTCCTTGATAGAAAATAATCGCAAAGTTAACTCCAAATATAAATAAAAACACGTTTTTTCTATTTTTTAATATGTTATAGACATGAAAAAATCACAGTGTATCTTTAAATGCAACTAAAGCATTTGACGATAATTTTTTTGCTCTATTTCAAACGAGTAGTGTTTTATTAAATATTTTCACTATTTTCGCTTAATTATTATAGTTTTTTTAATATTATCGCGCTCCCTATAATATTCGTATTTATATATCTTCCTTGCAAACCTTCTTTGAACGCTTACTTCGGGGTTTTACCGAAACCCTAAAAACAAACACAAGAGCTAAACGTGCACGTCTATTCAATGTCGTTTTTTACGTATTTTTTATATTTATAAAAAAACATGTTAGTCCAATAGATGGCGCTGTTTTAAAAATTTACCAGTCACAGGTAACATCTATTTAATATAGATATATAAAAACATACGCATATTCGAATGCAATGTTGTGGTCAAAATTTCCAAGCAATCGGTGAAGAACTTTTGAAGATTAAGATTTTGAACAAACGAACATTTACATTTTTTATTTTTATCATTATAGATTACGTGATTCTCGTTACAATTAACACAATTATAAATAAAATCTGAAATAAATATTTTCAATAGTATTGGGTCGCGTGATTTTTAAATTCACATTTTTTAAACTTTTAAAATTTTGTTAATTAAGCAATTCAGTTATGTTAAGAAAATAATGTGTATTTCTTAATATTCATATGTAAAAGCCCCGAAAAAGACGTTAATCAATAAATAAAAAAAATAAAAACTTTTTTTTAAATCATAAAATATAAATACTCTTAAAAATAGACTGGTAATACCTATGTATAAATCCGGAGATAAAATGGAAATAACTAACTATAGACCAATCACTTTGTTAAACTCTCTATCAAAGATTTACGAAAGACTATTTAAAAACCAAATAATAAAATACCTGGAAGAAAACAAATTAATCTCGGACAAACAATATGGATCTAGAGAAAAAATAAGCACAAAAGAAGCTTTAGCAAGTACAATAGATTATATACATAGCAACTTAGATCAAGGGTTTAAATGCATAGCGATATATCTAGATTTGGCTAAAGCCTTTGATTCAATATGCCACAAAACACTTTTTAAAAAATTAGAAAATATAGGTATCAAAGACAAAGAACTACAACTATTAAAAAGTTACATGAGCGACAGAACACAACAAGTCAAAATTAATAACTATACTAGCAAACCACTGCCGATTACACACGGAGTTCCACAAGGAAGCATACTAGGGCCCGTTCTTTTCACAATTTACATAAATGAACTTTGCAGCATGGAAATAGATGGAGAAATAATTAGTTACCCAGACGACACAGTTTTACTATTTAAATCTAAGGATTGGAATAAGGTTTATAACATAGCGAATCTAGGAATCACGCAAGTGAAAAAATGGTTGAACTCAAACACACTCACACTAAACATATCGAAAACAAATTTCACAACGTACAGCATAACCAACACAGGACAGCCAAAAAACAATACAAACACCATAAAAATACACGAATGCATAAACACCAACATCTGCGATTGTCCCCCTCTAGAAAAAACAGAACAAATATAGTATCTAGGAATCGTAATTGACCATAATCTTAGGTGGACACATCACATCAAACAAATCACAAATAGACTCCTCAGAACAATACACATTTTCCTAAATATAAGAAACATATATAAAATAAAACAATTGAAAACAATATATTATGCACTATGCCAATCAATAATAGAATATGGAATAATTGCTTGGGGAGGAGCAACAAACGCAGCTACCGCTCAAATAGAAATCGCACAGAAAACGATATTAAAGGTAATACTCAAAAAACATAAACTAACCGACACAGACCAAATATTTAAAAGCTGTGACATACTTGATATACGCCAATTATATGTTAAAACTCTACTAAACTACATTTTCGACCAAAAAAACAAACCGCAACAAACACAAAATATCACTAATAGACCGGTCAGAAAAGCGTATAAAAAAATGATAAAAACTCCGACGGTAAACACTACCTTTGGACAAAGACACCATAAATACCACGCTATTAAAGCATTCAACAGTCTTCCACTCGAAACAAAAATTGAGGAAAATAAAAATAATTTCAAACACAAAATAAAAAAATGGATTAAAGAACAAAAAAGACAATATTTTCAAAATTCTATAACATAAAAGAATAAAACATATACACGCAACACAAAAAAATATATAAAACACGCAACACGCACAAACACATAAATCATTATAAATGCCGATTTCCATTCTCTTTTAATATTTTTATTTTAGTGTGAAAATTAAATTTTAATTTCTAATCTTTATTTTTACTTTAAATTTATCTTTATTTTAATGTTGTTTTTTGTTTAAATATATAAATTCGTATATTTTAAAATGGGGGCCTCAGCACGGGTAAATAACCCAGTGAGGCCAACATTACTGAATTAAGATATGAAATACTGTTAAATAATGTATCAATAAAAAAATAAATAAAAAAAATTCAAAACTACGACAGACCATATAATTAATTGAAAATTTTCAAAATACTGCACATGTCTTAATTATAACTAATAATATGCATTGACATGGCTGCAATGTTCATAGCTGCAATGTCCATACGTAAGAAAAGCCAAATAAACCTGTTGAATGGAGTGTTGCTAAGTTTAGTGTAGTCAGCATCGTTCTTATTACTATAATTTCGGAAAAAAATTGCTTTAGAAATTGGCAACATTGTACGGCACTTGGAGGTAATAGGGTATTTTCACTGTTGTCTTTGCTCGAAAAAAAAGAAAAAAATTACGACAATAAATTATTTATATTTTATTTGTGGGTTGACGAATACATTTTCTAGAACTATTTAAAATGTGCCATTTTCGATTTGCCAACACGACATGTTCGTTTTTATTCGTATATTCGTGTCTTACCAACCAGTGGCGGTTTCCATGTCATAATGACGTTGTAACCAGTTGGAACCATTTCAGAATGTGCGGTTTTAAAAAATCAATAAAATGAAGGAAAATATTAAAATTACACATTTTTAATACAATGATCAGAATTAGAAACATAAACTTTAAGGATGGGTTGATTCCCAGAATTTGACAATCATCAAAAGTGTAGTTGATTTTCAATATCTGTGAAGGTTCTAATCAAGTTATTATATCATTATTGGTCAGTTGTTTCACAAAACTGAAATGATAACAGAGCTTTAATGGAACTTTCACCGAACTTGAAAATTAACTATGAAATTTGATAAATTGTTCAAAATCTTTCACACATTTTTAACAGTATTCACAGTTTGTGAAAATACCTTATTAAAAAAAAAACAATGCTCATGTTGATAGTTGAATTAAAATATATTGTGATATTTAAAGCTTTGTTTTTACAAACGACAAACAAGAAATAAAATTAATAACTGTGTTTCAGGGGTATCAAAAACTGAGAGCAAAATTTAAAACTAACAGATAATAATTAATTCTAACAATTTCAATAAATTATGAAAACAAACTAAGTAAGTAATCGTGTAGTAATGCATTCCCTCTAAATATGCACATTTTAAAAACAAATTAAATGAAAGAACGTTAGTTAACCTACATCCAAAGGATCCCATTTGCCCTCTTTGTATTTCCATGTCACACAATACCCCATAGGTCACTATCTAGGTCACATCAGACATGTCGTATTTCTTTATGTTCAATGGGGTGCAGTCAAAGGAATGGCTTATACACATTTGATGAAATTCCCGTCACATACAGTGACCTATAAAAATTTTACTAATTTAATATTATAAAAATCAAAAATGCGAAATGGGGTGGTGGGTCGGTGATTGAATTTAAGTGTCATTTTTCAAAATTGGAACTGGTTAGAAGAATTCAGAGAAGCGATCAAATTCCTGCATAAAATATAATATTTTAACAGAATATTATTTTAATCGTTATTTTCAAAAAATGAACTTATGCGTCAAGAATAACACTGAAATTCAAGAAAAATATATTATTTTTAACAGAAAATTATTTTTATTCTATATTTCAAATTTGAATATTCTTTGTTTTATTTTATTATGGTTAATCTTGCCAAGTAAGTCATTATTCGTTATTTTCGAAGGGTCTGCGCGTTTTAACTAAAACATAATCAATCCCACAATTATTATCTCTTTTCATGGTTTTGCGATAGTAATATAATAATTATTTATTTCAGCAGGTACGCAGGGGTACTGCAATGCAAAACATTCAATGAAGGGGAGAAATAAAATAAACAAACAAAAAATAAAAATACATAAAATAAAAACGGAAAAGAATTGAAAATTTTTCAAGTGTATTTAGAGTATTAAGAGTATTAAAGAGTATTAAGAGTAAATTTTAAACTTATAACTTACTCTGCAAATTGATGTTTGAAATTTGATCTATCACGCACATGCTTACATTTTAAATGAGTCGCTGAGAAAACTAGATACAATTCAATTTTACCTATGAAGGAAAGAAAACACTAGAAATTTCTAGTTTCAATTCGTGGTAGAAAGAAACTTTTGCCAATTTTTACTTTATTTATGATTCTCTATTTTTCAATCGTTCTTCCCTTTGGCATAATCAATCTGCGTTTAATGGCTGCAAACTCCTGATAGTGCCTTTGGGGTTGAAACGGTTGGCAGGCGTAAAAATAAACACCAAACTTCACAGACTAGTACCTACCTATCCAATCGATAGAAATTGTTCGATACTTATTTCAGGTGTTGGTTGGTGTATTATGTAATGTGAAATATTCTTGCAATACGTGACATTATTCAAATTCAATGAACTTTTAATTTTCAAAAATTCAAATACTTATCACATCCGACAAGCAATAATATTGGTATCAAAATGATTAAAACTCACTAATTTCAGATTCCGGTGCGTGGGTAATGTGAAATATTCCTGCGTAATGCATAACATTATTTAAGTTTAATGAACTTTTAACCTAAAAAATCCACTACTTGTCAAATCTGAAAAGCTATAAAGTGGGTAGCAAAGTTATCTTATTATAGTAAATAATTCTTTGGTCAAAATGTGTAATTCTTTTGATTAAGTTGGGGAGGTCAGGTTTCCTTCCCAGAACTATCTCTCCTTTATTTTATTAAAAATACACTCCTTACATCATACCCAACGGTGACATGATCTGATGAAAAAAATATATTTACTTACTGTCACTCCTTTCCGCCCTTTTGCTCTACGAGTTCAAGCCTCATCTCTTAATCGTTACGCTTAAATCAGCATTGATTTCGTATTGAATCTTATTTGCATTTTTTTTAATCGAGCTTATGGTTTGACCGCTTACCTCAAGAATCTAATTTATAATATACTAAGGCCATTCGTACACGGAAATACTTACAAGCGACTCGAGTTTTGTGCGCGTAGCATACGCATCGGTCGGGAGTATCCGCCATACTATTTCACACGCAACAACGGGTTTAACGCAAGTTTATTTATTCAACGCCCAGAGGGCTTTTTCATGTAGGTAGTACCACTTTAAGATGATATGCTACTACATTGCTTGTAGCACGCTACGCTTGTTGCATACGCATCTACTACTTACTATCATACTACTCGTTTATTCGATAGAACAAGCATAATTTGAGTGTTAAATTAGTGGTAAAATATCAGATTAGATTTATATAACGATATAAATCTACATATTTTACCACGATATATCGGATATTGTTAAAAAGGTTTGGCCGAGAAGGAGTGGATTTAAATTGGAAAAAAAGTGACGTTGACCATATTCTCATGTAGTTTCTTGGCGGCGACGAATGCCTTATAATTATTATTTATTTCCATGCCCGGGTGAACCCGAAATCTTGTATTTGTATGTTTATAATAAGGATACATAAGAACAATACTGTCTTTATCGCTAGTCACTTGGCATCCTCTTAACTTCACGGCTGTACGTGAAAAATGATCAAGTTCAGTATAATTCTTGTAAAGCTTTAAAGAGTAGTAAATCAGCTGTTTACAGATTTGCTAGTGATTGCATCACAGTCGCGTAACTGGCAAGTAACTGTGTGTACGAAGGGCCTAAGTCTAATTTCATAATTTCTCTCCCGGTTACATGCGTCACTCCCGTATCAATGGTTTGGTATCGGAATTCAATTTTAAACTGCTAGAGTGCTAGCTAGCTTCCATCGACAATTTTGTGATGGCAATTTAACTGTCTTCAAATGAATTTCCTACATTCACCCATATCTGTCAAGGCGCTCTGCCGCCACTTCACTAGCAAACATTCTTTCAAAGTACACAAAGTTATCCACTTTCTTCAAAAACGCTTGACATGGAAAATTTGCGCGACTGGCCAAAGAATGCCTTCATATTCTATCCGATAGGCGACAAATATATAGTACCAAATACTGTAAAGTGATTTTATTTTATTTTTTGTATCTACAAAAAAATTAAATTACTCTCACACCCCGGTGTACCGATGCACCTGCGCGTAACTCGGCGGAGAAAAGCGAAGCGATGTTGGGTTCAGTAGAACGGGTCGTTTCTTCGACACGTTTTTGTGTAAGTCGTCTCGTATAGCCATATAGCTACCGGCATTATTTCCTTCTTCATTTAATCTGGGACCCTTCAAGACCCGCATTAAGAAATCTCTTCCTACGCGCGTGCCTTAACCCGCCATACAACGCTGCCCAACTGAGTATCGACATAGTTCCCCTGTCTTTACACTGTACAACCAGGGATGCTCTTGTGAGGGGTGTCACATAAAAATAAAAACTTTACTAGAGAAAACTAAATTAAAATGTGTATGTCAGAGGGACTTGAATTAATTTTGTTCCCAGCGGGAAACTAGCAAATGGTACTCTCTACATAATGTATAATATTTATTTGTAAGCTCAAAGCTCGCAATAAAGCATTGCAAACCATGGCTAAAAACTAAAACTAATAACGAGAAGTTCAAACGCAGTAAGTAAAAATCTAAATTTCCGTAGTGATTATGCAAAAGTATAATATTGTATCTGCCTGTTGCATTGAAATAGGCCGACCCAACCTTTAAATCTTCCAATTTGAAATGCAATCTATTTTTATCAATATGAGTATGATTCAATTGGTTGGATATTTATAGAAAATATCGATTTATAACAATTGTATCGGAAAGTTTCTGGGTAATATCTATGGTTATAAAAATGGATTAAAAATAGAACAAATATTTTTCCCATTTGTACCTGTTTTTTCGTCGCAAATAACATATAAAAAGCTTTATATTGAGAAGGCTTTCTTACGCCTTTTTTATTTTATCAGATTCTCACAGATTTCGCTACTGTTTTAACTAATTAATTTTGGATTGTGCGATTATACGTGATGGTGTGATTTAGTCAAAAGCGAAATAATTGCATTGCAAGCCATGTGAATATTACTAAATACGAGTAAATACGATTACGTGGAAAAGGGGTTTTTCGTGTACTGCATACAAATAAAGTAATAAATTATAGATCTCATATAATAGACACGACATCGAGACATAAAAAATAACATCTTCCTATATATTAAATTTGTAGTTCTACGTATAAAATCCCCAATACTAATAATACTCAGTAGATTAATAAAAACCTATAAAATTAAAGTCTTTATTTGGTGGAAAACTCCATTTTGTAGAACCTTACCGAGTATTAATGTTTATTCATTAATTTATAGAGCATATATTATTTTTCTTTTAAATTTACTTAGAATAAATTAACTTCTGCTTTCTCTTTTTTCGCAGTGGATAAAATTAATCGATCGAAAAAAATTAAATAAATCTGAATAAATTCGATTGCCTGAAAAACCTTCGCTACTTTCTTATCTCCTGGACTTATTAAAAAAACAGCAAAACTGACTAGTTTTAAGAAATGTGGTCCAACACTACTATACGAGTACTAGTGTATCACGGGTAGGTGGTTATGGCGGGCAGCGACGCCGCACAGTGGCGGAACTTAGAGCGCTGGCGCGACGTAGCCCGCTGGTCGGCATGTTCCCGAAATAATAATATATTTTAACAGATGATAACTTTATTTATCACTGACATTAAAAAAGTCACTAAAAATTGCATCCGGAACCTAATAACTCTCTAATGTGTAGCAGAACAGAGGTGTACGGGGCGCTCATTTACGGTACGGTATTAAGGTGTGTTTTAAGGTGTGCGGAATCAAATTGTTTACGTACTTTTAGCATTAAGTTATTATTTTATTAAATCCCGAAGGTATTTGCTTTATTGAAATATTATTTTCACGTAAAGTCTTTATTTAAAGTAAACTATTTTTTCCAATTTTTTGTCTTTAATGGAGTGGGAATATAATTGTTTACCAGTCTTCACAACGTGTTATTTCTTTATGGAAAAAAATCTCATCTATTGACATCAATTAACTCACGCAATATCTTCTTTAAGAAATGATTGTTTTCTTTAAATATTCAACTTAAGGCTCGTTTAAGTCTAAGAAAAATCTTATTTTTCGCTAAAAAAAATTCATAAGGCAGACATATTTTTCGGTAAGATTTTAAGACTATTTTCAAAAGAGTAGAACAAATTAAAACATAATTTATATTGCTAATACACGATTTTTTAAATTTTTATATAAGTAAAAAAAAATTAAAATAGTATTTAACATAATATTATTCAATATGTACTGGTATTTTTCATTCAACAATTATTGCTTATTAGATTTTTCACTTTAAAACAACAATTTTTTTTAATGGCATTGATAATACTAAATCTCCGGCTATATGGCGTCGAGACATAATTAAACTAATGTTTAAGATACAAGCTTTTTTATGCATAGCACAAAGGACAAAATATTATTTTCAAGCAATAATTATTTGCCTGAAACACCCATACAAATTGTTTAAATCTTCTGGGAAAAAATACATGAATAATTTGGCGGGTTTGGAATAAGTCGACGTAGCGCAGCCTATTATATAGCGCATTAGTAGAGCACCTGACTGGTATTTAGAAGGCAGCGAGTTCAATTCCCTTCGGCGGCATGTATTTTTTCGGAAGATTTTTTCAATTTATATAAGTTTTTCAGGCTAAAAGTTTTTGCTTAATATTACATCAATAATTATATTAATATTTAAAAAAAAGCTACGTTTTCTTGTAACGATCCCAATAAATTGCTAGAATATTTAAATCACCGTTATGTAACACGAATGAATAAATAATATACGCGGTGGTGCGCGTCATTTGTGTTTTGATCATTAACATCAAAAGTTTAAAAATTCACCACGGAAAAAAAATCTTCTAGTTACTCTGTAGTAATGGGTCGCAAAACAAAAATATGCGGAGCGCTCTTCAACGCTGTGTAGGTGCATTTGAAGATGTGCGTAATTGAGTTGATTTATCTGGGTACTTACCTTTTTTTTTGCATGGGAAATATTCTCAAAGCTCTATTAAAATAATGTAAAAAAAAAAAATATATTTGTTGTCTAGGTTCAAAGTAAACTGTTTTTTCAAACATTTTTTAAAAGTTTTTGCCTTTAGTGGAGTACTAATAAAATTATTTACGAGACTTTACAACCATTTTATAAGGATTATTTTTTTAAATTTATTTTGTGTATGGAAAAAAAAATCTCATCTATTTTCATTTATTTACTCACACCATAATATTTTTCAGGTATGATTGTTTTCAATATCGTCGGTATATAAGTTCTAACCAGATTATTTTCAATTGATAAAAATCAACAAAAATAAAGTAGCACTCAATATTAACTCTTAAAAACAACAATGAATCACAAAATGCTTGAACACTGAGAGCCGCCAAAAATCCGCCACTGTCCGCCGTGGGATCTCGGCGCCGTGGCGGCGGACGCCTCTCTCCCACGTCGCGGCGCTCGCGACGCTCGTGCTTAATGCCCCAAGCTTTGTACCCCATTCTCCATGTCCCAAGCTCGGGGATTATATAGACCGATCAGCCACTGTGTCAACAGTGAACATGGAGCTAATGGACATAATAGGGTTTCACGGGGAGACCGGGTGATTGAGTTAACGTATGTTGGTGATTGTTTTGTTGTAGACTGAAGCCTGGAATATGTGGGGGTGATTGTTTTCTTAAAGAAAGAATTAATGTAAAACAGTTATCTTTCTGACAGTTACTTTGAAAAATATAATATTTTCTTAAAAGAAGAATGGTATAATCAATAGCCTGCCCTAACATAGTTTTATTGAGGCGGTCGATGCTTTATTTCTAAGTTTATATTCCTTAAATAAATAAAAAGATTGACTTGAAGGATATTAATTACTAATACCAGTATATCAGATATTTTGATTATCCACGTCTAACAGTGGCTGCAGGTGAAATTTTTAATTGAAGTGGGATCATCAATTACAAGTAAATAACTATAAAATATTTTCGAAAGTTCAATATTTAGTATTTTCAGGACAGCTGCGAAAAATTCTGGATAACCATCTTTCAAACAAAACAAATATGTGATATTTTGTCAAGTAAATGGTCTCCTTTAAATACTGATTCTTGGAACGTATCGATTTTTATTTATTTATTTATTTAAACGCCATAAAATGGCTTTTACAATAGAATGATACATCGGATTATAAGCATACAGTGGTACACAGGAGAATATTAGAAATAAATTACAGAACAAGTAATTTGTACACAAAAATATTATTGCAAGTGGTACAGTTGTTAATAGAAGTGCAGTGAGACAATACATAATTAAAATAAATATCTACTAGTTTAATAATGGTTGAATTAATACTAGGTTTGTATAAGATCTGACATAAATCGAGGTATGAGATGGTTATGATAATACATAGTATTTAATATAAGATAAATTCTATTAAGGTATAGAATATTATAATGGCAGAGAATATTTTATTTGAACAGAATATTAATATGTATAAAAAATAGTGACTTAACATGTATAATCTAGCAAAATATTATAATGGAGTAATTAGTGTGAGTTTATTGTTACCTTCAAAACTAATTCTACTTGGTTATGATGTACAGCTGATAAAAATTTGATTAAAAGCTGAAACGGGCCAAGTATCGGCATTTAACGGGAATTGTTCATACGTCGGAAATTCAAAATGGCTCCGATCGTCAATGAAGATTAAATCAATTTCAGATTCTCGGATTGGATACGAGCGTGAATTTCATTTTCTTTCATAACGTCTACGTCTCAAAGAGCTCTGCTAGTCAGAACCAGCGGGCACAAAAAATATTAAGCATGGGAAGGGGAACGAGATGATATCATACAAGTTGTGTAAAGTTGACCTTATCCAACCTTCGGTCCCATATTATCGGAAATCGTATTAATCAGCGCCTGGGAAGCACAGGAACTTCCTTCCACTAAATATTTTGTGTCATTTTTGTACTCTCGTTTAGAGGGGTATTTAAAAACTCACAAAAATCGATGTTTATAAAAAAGCTTTCCGTCTGATTCGTTTTTTTTACGCTATAACTAAATATTACACAATAATTAGTTTATTGGTTATAGATGGCAAAGGACTTATATTCGTGTAAAATGATTTTATTTTACAAAATTGTTACGCAAAAGTTGGAAAGGAAGCAAGAAAAAATAAATATTAGGTAAATATAATAAGTGGATATTATGTTAAGAAGAAGTATAATAACAAGAATAAGAAGAAAAAACTTTGAAACAATGATAATTGAATTTGACCATTTCTGAAACACAAATGAATCAAGTAATAATCACATAAGCCACTGTGGGTTAACTATACAGGGTGTTGAGAAGTATTTAATCGCCCTGTACAAATTATTTTTAGACTAACAATTTTTTTAATAACTTTATATAACCTCAAATTGAAATATTTAATCATTGAAGACAATATTAGCGTTTCAAATTTAAAGTATGCGTTAATAAAACGAAGATAATGTTGGTAGTTCTTACTCGAAGTATGTTACAGTTACATATGACCGAAGGATATAGGGTCGGATTAGCTCAGTGGTAGAGCAGTGTCCCGGCAGGACTAACTTTCTGGGTTCAATTCGTAGATGCGACCGTATCTTTTCCTGATTTTTCTGTTTCAAATTTCGACTCAATTTTGTGTTTCAAATTTTCAACTGACAGTATGTCTTAAACGCACTTATAAATAATGTACTGTTTCTAGAAAAACCCCCTGTATGATAGATTTGGTAAAGACAATGTGAGACATGATTTACAGTTCAAAAATCTTGCTGATAACTAGAACAAGGCGATACGTCAAAACATGGCCTACGAAACCTTGAAAATATCATAATAAAAACACATTTACATTCAACAAGTTGGTAAATGTATTGCTTGTAAAAGCCTGACACCAAATATTTTCGGAATGAAAATGATGAACACGACTTTAATATAATTATCTTAATAGGGTGTTTTCACTGATTTATAATATTGAAATAAATTACGATAATAATAGCATTTATTTTTGTGATAACGACGTAGAATAAAGAACAACACAAAAATGCAATGTGAGTATGTTTCATGATTCAAAAAACTGACCATTCTTTACTTCAATTTCAAATACAGAACTGTATTTCATCATAATTAAGAAATTCGCAATTCGATCAAATGGGATGGCGATGCACAACGACAGTCAAGTTTAAAATTTGTATAATGTTTTGAAGTATGTAATTTTTGATATGCCGCCAAAACGATAAAGCTACGTTTATGGTGGTACGGAGGGCGCTTGTGACGTCACACTGGCCAACGTTAAAAGGGCGTAATTTAATTTTATTTAATAATAAAATTTGCGTTTTTAGATTTTTTCAACAATCAATACTTTTTGCGGTTCGTTTGTTCTAACTAAAAATTACACTGTTTTCCCGCATGGGTAGGCAGTTAGTGTGGACTGCGTGACGACTTGGTCTTGGCCGACCCTTTTTTTTATTTTTTGTGACACCTCACATAAACTCCTCTGTCTATAAAATATAAAGATAAAAGACTATATCGCCAACGGTTATATAGTTCCCGGTTTGGCAACATTGTGAGGCGGGTAAAGGTAGGGGCTGTAGGAAGGGTTTTTAGTAATAATGCGGGGCTCGAAGAGGCCCACATTATATGAACGAATTCCTTGCTTCATTCACATTCATAAAACTCACATTCCAATTACATAAAGTTTATACCGCTTATGTAAATCTACTGCTGCTAACAAGCTACTGTAAATAGACCAACTCACCCGTTAGACCCGAGAATATTTCTCTAAATACTGGATAATTCAATTAGTTAATTAAGAATGTTATGTAACATATTAATGATTTGCATCTTTGCTTCATAATTTCAAATCATTTTTTTTTAAATATGCTTGAAACAGCATATTCTGTGATAATACTTCAGAACGTTGTACAAATGGAAACACTTTTCCCAATTTTAGAAATTAAAAATACATGAATTACCGTTAAGAGGAAGCTACAAGCCAAAAATGTGTATATTCTTGGTATATCTTATATCGTAGGTAATAGGCATTAAAATCGATTGACAAACGGAGTCTAGAAACGTTCGATTTCAACCAAAAAACTGGTTTTTATTTATTTTGTAAATAATTTTATGAGAAAGCAAAAAAGTTAATCAAGTGAAACTGTCACAGATAATCTTAGCTATAATACTGTATTTTTAAAAAGTTGTTTCCTTTATGCGTTAATACATTTCTATTGATACGTTTGATAGATTTTTTAGTAGTTTGCACTTATATTTTTTATTGAGTAATTTATTTTTTATTTGTATTCTACTCAAGCGAAGCGATAGGAACACCTTCAATTTAACTTAAGCATATTTTTTGGTATTCATAATGTACACCAATTCGTTATAAAGATTAATCAAAATAGTGATTTGGCATTAAGCTTCGCCTTAAGTATTTATTAAGTGATATTTCATATTCTAAAGCTAATATATTTCTCAATACGTATACTAATATCGTATTTCATATTCTATAGCCAATCTATTTCTTAAGATGTATACTAATATCGTGTTATTTTAAGTAACATTTTTGTTGTACCATTCGGTGCACGAGCACTCGGGGAACGTGTCAATGGTATGTGATTGAGAATGTACAGACTTGTATCTTTCCTGGAAGGAAGGAGAGTGAGTTGGGTGGGTGAGCTTAGAAGGAAAACGAGTCTTAGCATGTATAACTTGGATTTTAGAAGCGTAAAGAATTCAACGAATAAATGATTATTTTTCAGAGTGAAAGTTACTCCCATCACCGCCTTAGTAAAAGACTATCAAAGATGCTTGAATTGGATTTAACCACTTCCCAACCTTCTTTTCTTCATTTCCTTCACTTCTTCACTGCCTTCATCCACACAATCGGGTATTCCATACCCCAACGAAACAGAACAAAAACTTGGCATTCTATTTTTGCGCATGCATTATGCCATTCCAATTGGCAATTAAAAACATCACCCGAAAAATACTAAGAATCAATATATATTTTTTAAATGTTGAATATTTATTATATCAGAATTGATTGGGGACGCCAGACAGATAGACAAGGCGGGTAGGGAGGGGGATGCAGACATTGTGGGGATTGGGAAGAGGGATGGGGAATTTTCTCAGATGGCGCCAGTCTGAGTCACCCGAGGGGAGTCCATTACAAGTTGCACAGAATTTAATTACCGCAAATGAGTCACACCAACAAAGTACTCTCAACAAAGGGAATTTTCAGGGCATTCTGTGGGGAGTGCTGGGGATTAATGGCTCTTAACTTAATCAACTTATTATCAAGGGAATTCCAATTCGAATTCGAATTCCAGTTTAAAAAATATCTTGCTGTCCGTAAAGGGCAGTTACGGTAGTTTAGATACGAAAGGGTTTGGAAGGCAACCATAAAGTCCGACCGGGGAGTCTAGCACAGTGGATCGATAGGAGTAACTACCGATGATTTGATATCGATTTACCGAGCACGGTCGCGCTGTTGATAGCCAATCCGATATTGATTATACAATAAATAAGAACTCTATGTACGCTGGCAACAACGGAGGCATTGCATATTATTTGACATTCTGAAACGTCAAACGGCAAACATCTGCCAAAAATATTTATAAGTATTATCTATGTTGAATTGAAATCCTAACCTAAATATGCATTGGCAGTCCGCGATTACTTTTTGTCTTAATAAGGTCCTTTTCCACAACATTCGTTTCTCCAAGCCCAAACCAATGTCGTTAGCCAAAACGGATTAAACTCACCGCGTATACGACTTCTTTCTATTCTAAGAGTTTCGTTAGTTCAACAGTGTTCGTTAATAAGGCAATTATTTTGCAAAATGATCGACATTATTCAAAAAGATGTCTATATGGACAGTTAACCAAAACTTGTCTGATGCTGTAGAGGCCGCTCTAAAATTTATCTATCGGCCGTGAGAACACTTCTTATGAATTGTTTGACCTTGCTTGCAAATATCGCTAACTGACCATAGATTTTGTCAATTTCGTATTGATGTAGGGTTTTATTGCGCTACAGTGCGAGATATCCTGGTTCTAGTAACATTGAGTTTGCTTTACACACACTTTTCAGATGAGACAGATGCACGATGAACAGGTTATCGGTTAAGCAAAGTGAACCGATAATAATAATTCCCGAGAAGTGAGACACGTGTTTTAGAACAAATAAACGTATCAATTATATATAAATGAAATACTCTGTTTACACCATCTATTGAAGAAACGTATGAATTTATTTAATTTAAACGCCTAAAGGGCTTTTACATAGAATACAGTAAATCTTTTTTGAAAAATTATATGCAATGTAAAATATAAAAATATATAATTGTCAATCAACAATAATATCAATTTAAACATAAATTTGTTGTTAACAATAATTTATACTGGGTAGAAATAGTTCGCGCATACGGCGTTTGAAGTCATTTAAATATTTATACTAGGTAGAAATAGTTCGCACATACCACGTTTAAAGTCATTTATATTTATACTAGGTAGGAATAGTTCGCACATACCACGTTTAAAGTCATTTAAATATTTACACTAGGTAGAAATAGTTCACACATACCACGTTTAAAGTCATTTATATTTATACTAGGTAGGAATAGTTCGCACATACCACGTTTGAAGTCATTTAAATATTTACACTAGGTAGAAATAGTTCACACATACCACGTTTAAAGTAATTTAAATATTTTTATTGGTGACCAGATAAATCATCAAAATGATAATTCATCACATCTTTAAAAAGTTATATAAAGTCATGGAAAGTGATGAAACAAAAACTTTATTAACTGGGTTAAGTAGGTTATGTTAGGTTTAAATTTTTTTTTCATCGTTTCTAATGACTTTATATCACTTTTTAAAGGTGTGTTGAATTGTCACTAAAATATTTATACTAGGTAGAAATAGTTAAATGACTTTGAATTGGGGTACGCACACTATAGTTGGAATGATATGCATATATATATACATCTTATACATTTGGCTGTTCCTACAGGTAGATGTGTTAAATCCAGGAGAATTTGTAGATTTACCATTTTAATAAAAAGGTTAGGTCGTTTATTTTTCGTCTGTTCTCTAAAGTTGGAATATTTAAAACTAGCAGTTAAAAACCCGCTCCGCGGGTTTTTTTCTGCTAGGCCCTGCGGGCGGCTCTTGGTTGGGCTTCGCCCATTTTAAGTGATATTAACAACAGTTACATTTAATAGATATATATTAGAACATTCACAGAGAGAGGGTGAGTAGGTATATATATTGTTAAAACACGGAACAGGAAGGAGTTAATTAATAATAACATGCTAAATTTACGCATAATAAGAATGACAGTTGTTTGAATAAATGAAATTTTACGTATTTGTGATGGATTATTTCAAATGAAACACTATTATTGACTACATGTCTACAACTGATATTAACTGTTATCGTACCTAATATAATTAGCTCATAGGAGACTTGCAGTGCTTGAATATGTGTTACAACCGTCAATGTCTATAAGTTGAATCAATATCGTTTAGTTTGTCACAATTAAAGATAGTTTTAACAAAGTTGACTTAAATAATAGATTATTACATATTGATTAATTGTACCCGTGTTTATGAATAAAAGCAAGGTAATTGTGCGATGACATTAGCAGTCGGTTTAATTAAAATGTGTTAATTTTACTCGAACTGGTGGTAATTCTTTACCTACAACTGTTACTGTATCTAATAAAGTTTAAAGCTAGATTATATATAGACCTTCATCAGGAGAGTAAAAATCTATATATAAAGGTAGATTATTACAATATAGCGCCCCTGAGGTGATATCTCACAAAAGCGGCGCTATGCAAATTGTCCAATAAATAAATAAATATAATGTTTACATTTTATTGTGTATACACCGAAGTCAAAAATTAAATATAGATTGCAATTGGGAAAGAAGAAGTGGAAGGAGGGGGGAGGGGTAAGAGTAGGCTGGGTTTATAATAATTAGGAATTACAATATCGTTAGACGGGAAAGACCAGTTGAGTGGGAAAATATTTAAAAGAGAGTTTATAAAAAAATTCTTGTTAATTATATCTGCTTTTATATTAATATGTTTCCTCATTTCTAAAATTTCAAAATTATTTATAGTGAAGTATTTTAAGACCTGAAAAAAACAAATAGCATATAACCATAAAACAATATATTCATAAGACAAATAGCATTTAATAACGGTTATTCTAATAAATTGATAGTTGAAATACTAAATAAAAAAATTAAACACATTCTCTTCAAACGGTCTTTCTAAAGATAGAAATAAACAATGGCGTAGAATTCTGTTTGTGGATAACGATACTTCTAAAATTATATATATAAACAATCCTGGTACCATTCAACTGGCGTTTTACACTAATAACAATGACGAAATATATTCTTAATAATAAAGATAGCAAAATTCAAACAAAAAAATCAGGAGTTTAAAAACTCAATTGAGATGATTTTAATTTCTTTTACAAAGGTAGAACCAATAGAAACTTTGAAGTCAGAACTAAAGAATATCGCAGGACTATAAATGGAAATAGTGAATCTGAGTTTGCAAATAATCTTTTGTATAATGATCACACTTTCGATAAAAATTCAGGTCTTAAAATACTTCACTCAGGATATAAAGCATTGTAAATAAATAATTTTGAAATTTTAGAAATTAGAAAACATGCCAATATAAAATCAGATATAATTAATAAGAAAAAAATACATAAATAATAATGATAAATGCCATTACAAAGTGATAAGCTTCCAGAAGAAATCTTCTTATAAAACGCTTGTTAATGGTAAGTAGTCAAGTATTGTGAGCTGCATATTTAAATATTCGCGCCAGGCATTTGGTTCGTTTTTAAACCGCCAGAGGTGCGCTCTGTCGGCCATCTTGAAGAAACGCGTGAATTTTTATAAACGTCAAACATAATCACGTAACTGTGGAGAATTTTCATTGTAATGTAATTAATCCAATGGATTATGAACTTTCTAAAACATATTTTCTTCGATATTATCCAAAAATTATATGAGCAGAAACGATGCTTTTGAAGAAATCTCGTATTATTATGAGGCGATCCTATTTTAGTATGGAATCGTGTCTTAATATTCAAGTTACCCGAAACACACAATTTTAATTTGACCAATCAGAGGGCCTACATCGTCCAGACGCTGGGACAATAATACTATCAGATATATCCTCTAAAGGGATGTTAAGGGCAATTTCAATGCAAATATTCAAACTCTGTCAAAGTCCTTTTCAAGTTCTGTTATTATCTAAGTAAAGGTTAAACAACCTACCCATAGTGAAGTAATAACAGAACATGAATAGAACCTTCACAGATGTTAAATTTTAACTTTTGAATTTGATGAATCGTTCATATTCTCTAACACAACTTGTCCTTAGTTTAAAATTTACGCAGCGAAGAAATTTTCTTTGAATTCTATATTCTAATTATTGAAAAGCACGTCAACCATTTTTTTCAAAAACCTTATAAATTATTTTTCGGTTATGTTCGAAGAGTTTTTTAAAAATTTATTACAGGTTTTGATTAATATCACTAAAACGAAATAAGAGAACGGCAACAAATACACGTTATTAATATTTACATTTCAACTAGGTAATTAAAAAAGGTTTTGACAAAAAAATCCTTTGTGACAGAAATAACATAATTTTTTTTATTATTATGGTTTCTGTAAAACTGCAAATTGCTTTGTAATGAAAATGTCAGCTTTTCCATGTCCAATTAAATCTAAAATAATTTTGTTTTCCGAACCGCGCTGTATTTTATTGTATGACATCACAAAGCTTTTGTGTATTAATCTGGTTTAGCAGTGAATACATATTTTAGTGAGTTTCAATACTTACACAAATATTGTAATAAAAAAAAATAATACAGAACAACAACAAAAAAATCTCGATAAACAACTTTTTAGTCGTATGTCAATGGTGATTTTTACATCCCTTTAATTACATTGTATATTGTTGCAGGTCTCACTAACCTAAAAGGCCATGAATAGAGCATTATTGCAACTTTATATGAATGACATTGAATCAAAATTAACGATTGGGGGAAATTGTCCAGCAGCCATCTTGTATGACAAACTTTTGAAATGATTTGTATGTATAGTGGTAAAAAATGATTTATTTTAATTTTTAGTTCTTGGAACAACTTTATTGAGTAATACCTCAAATTTTAATATTTAATTATTGAAGACAATATTAGCTATTTCTAAACGAAAACCTGAAAGGATACGGTCATATCTGATATGTGACTGTATCCTTTTCTGATTTTTCTGTTTCAGGTTTTCGTTTAGAAATCGCTAATATTGCCTTCATCAATAATATTTTAATTTTATTTATATATATCGTCAATGCATATACTGGCTTACGATTTTATTGTATCCGATGACACAGGAAATGGGACATGCCATTTTGTTTTCTCTATTAAACTAAAATATAGTCGCTATCCGCGTCTTCTGTATGTGCGCAACGGGTTTCTGTAGGGCTTAGAGAATTTCTTTCGGAAGATTATATTTATAATACGTGCATATTATATTTATAAAAAATAGAGGAAAGTCGAGCAACACCAAAAACTAGTTATAAAATGAAGTAGGTTTTGGCATTTTTCATATATCTTTCCCTCCCTCGCGGCTTCAAATTGGTCTCGAATAGCTCTAACCAGGGTCCTTGAGCTTCATGGCAGGTGTGTATGTTTCTACCTATTTGTTTCACAAACATGATAATTATATACACCCCACTAATAAAAGTATTTTAAATTTTACACAACTGATACACAACTATATTTATCTTTGATTAATGAATGGTTGTTTATCAAATAAACGCCCTATACGTTCGATCATATTGAAATGTTATGTTAGAAAGAGAAAAAAATAAATTATAAAAACAAGATAATACAAATAATATTTAAAACCTTACATTTTGTATTCTCCATATAATTTTCGAGCATAGCATTCACAGTACATTCAAATAATATTTTTTCAGGTTTCATCATATTTATTCTATGTTAAATACAGGCCTTTTTAACAGGGCAGTCATTAAAAATACATGGAAACGTGAATGTTTTATTTCAGGCGGCCTAAAGCAACAGGGAAAAGTATTACTTATAGAATGAAAAAAAACTTATTTACTTTCAAAAAGGAAAACATAAATTATTAATGCACACGATAGTTCTCCATGTATGTGTATGTTTATACGAGTAGTCACGTTACTGAAATTGTAACGTTCAAACTAATATGTCAGTTATTACTATTTTTCTGAATGAAGGCCTGATATTTTATCCAGGTGAGTAAAAATTATAACTTTTGTCCGGTGTATTTATATTTATTTATTTACACTACACGCCCATACCGGCTTTTATAGACATGTGATGTTAAATAATAATTTAGTGGGACAGAATTCATGAAGTAAAATTTGCTATTAAGGCGATGCACTACGTAGTAATGCAAAATCATGTGTTTTTGGTTTGAAAATTTGGTCGCCTAGAAATGTTTCAGATGCTTTAATTAAATACTGCGAGTAGAATACATCTTGGCCTTTGAAATAATAGAGTATTTTTTAGATAAGTCTTTTTATAAGCCCAGAAAAAATTAATGTATAAGGCCTATGAAAACTGCTTTAAAGTTCAAAATCTCCTACTTACGAACCCATTTTCGGTTATGATTTTATTGTATAATGTGGAAAATTAAGTTATTTATAAAATGATCGAAAAAAAAAATTATGCCTGAACATTCACAAAATAAAATAAAAATCATGGCCAAAAACCATGTTTTTTTCGTACATAAAACAAAACAGGCGGATGGTGTTAAACGGGAATTGAAACCTTATTGCCATCTACGTAAGGTGTGTTATTGATAGCGGCTCGATTTAAAATATTACACGACGTAGTGCATCGCCTTAAAATTATACAGAACCCATGCAGAAGAATAGTATTATGCTAATCTTAATTATTAGTATTATTCAGGTATGTTATTATAGAGTTCTTGTAATTATATATCTTGCAGTACATAATTATATACCCTCTATTAACAAACGTATTTAAAATCGTTGGTGTATAGGTGTGGATGCAACCTGCTATATATTTCACAATCAACTCGGTATGTGGTTTTATGTACTAAGAGGAATCTATGAAGATAATTATTGCAAGGGGATATTTAGAAAAAGGTCAGGTAATTGCAATAAGATCTTCGTCAATGAATTTATTGTTTATATTTAAGTGTGTGCAGAACGAAAATGAGGCCATACTGAGCTCTCTGCTTACATAGGGTCTACGTATAATTTTGATTTTAGTTTTCCTATCATTGAAACAATCTTTATGGATGTCGTTAAAAGTTAAACTAAAAGCTTTTCTTGCTAAAGGTAAAAGATTTGAGGCTCTGTTATAAGCTAAGATTAGACGGTTTTAAATGGAGATATGTAAATATCAACGATAAAGAGAGTGTGCGTAAGCGACTGCTGTGAAAATATTATTTGTATTTAGTAAAACATGAATTATTAAAAATAGAGCAACATCTTAGTTAAGTAGCATTTGCAGAAAAACTGTGTTTTTTTACCTCTAAAATGTTAAATAACAGAATCAGGCGTGTTTTTACAATTTTCGAAGGATTTTTTTTTATTTTTTATTTAATATATTAATGGGTACAGTGATGTAATATAAGTACATATGAGTACAAAATATATTTATAATCGCAATCTCACCAAAGAAGAAACTGGTTTTGTAAGCGAGTTACACTAATTATAAGGAAAATAGAATAACATTATGCCATAGGTAAGTATCGTATATATATATATATATATATAATAGGAACAATTGAAACTTATGGATTATCTGTATGTGTAGTTTTAAATATATGGAATTCTGTTACATAATAATTATTGGGCAATTAAGAGAGTAATTACGAACATCTAAATACAGTGGAGATGAATATAGACTGATAACTAATAATACATATATAGCATATATTGCGATTTTTTTTCTGTTGAGGGAATTTCATTGTTCTTTTTCAACTTTTGTATCTGAAAGAGATTATCTAAAAAAAACACATTTTTTTTAACTTACATGATTAAAAAAAAAATTGTTACATGACGGTAGAAAATGCAGGTTTTGAAGCATTAATGAAGGGAGATTCACGCGAAACATGGCATACAGAAATTTATTAAATTGTACACCTCAAACTGCAATAAAACGGTGACCGGACAAATCATCACAATGATAATTCATCAAATCTTTAAAAAGTTATATAAAGTCATGGAAAGTGATGAAAAAAAACTTTATTAACTGGGTTATGTAGGTTAGGTTAGATTAGGTTAGGTTAGGCTAAAAAAAATTGTTCATCGTTTCTAATGACTTTATATCACTTTTTAAAAGTGTGTTGAATTTTCACTGTGTTGAGTTATCATGGAACTAATAAAACACACCGCTTATTATTGAGAGCTCTCTAGATATTTTAGAGGGTAAAATATTTTTTTAGAAATTGTTCATTTTTTTTCTTTTTTCTTGATACTTAATTTATTTATTTATTTATTTCATTTTATTAACGCCTAGAAGGCTTTTACATATACATGTTATGGGTTTTGTTGTTCAGTAGCATTATAAAATATTTTAATTACATAGCATAATAAATTGAGTATGAACTTACATAACAATGTGTAGGGTTATTGTTATGGTGTTATTATTTTATAAACATAAGCAAGCAAAGTTTATTGTACAAAGTACGTCGGTTGAATATTTTACAGAACATAGGTTAAACTAATACATAAACTTGAGAAAAATATAACAGATATAGGTAGGTAGTTAAGTAGATACAATTCAAGTATATAGTTACGGTGTTATTGGAATTTGGACAATGAGTTCGATAAGTTTATATAAATATAGTGTAGTTACAAGAGTACAATAATGTAAGTAGGTAATACACACAAGACAAGTAAGTTTGTTATTATTATTATAAAGATAAACACTACAGTTTGTTGTAAACCATCTTTGTAATCATCAATCTTTATTTTGCCCGATTGGGAATTTTACAAAACAAAGCTTAGTTAATGAAACAATAAAATATGCGTTTGAAAAAAAAAATTATGAATCTGTTACAAACATTCTAGTATACTGTATTTTAGTTTGTATACTGATTGGTGATGATAAACATCAATTGAGCTATACTTATTACCGAGTATGTGAAGTCTTTGAATAGGTGAGTTTTGAAAATAATTGTTAGCAGATATGGGAACATTATATAGAGCGGTCTGTCGAGTGTCGCGCGTAGGTACACGGAGCGATATAAGACTCGTCAAATCAATGGCGTCCAGTCTGCCATTCGAAATTTTGAAAAGAGATACTAAGTCGCACACTGTGCGTCTCAATGATAAATCGGTTAAATTTAGTAAGTTCATGAGGAAAGTGTAATTAAGATATTCGTTTGGAATTCCTAATTTATAATTAATAAATCGCAGAAATTTATGTTGCACTCTTTCAATTTTTAATTGGTGAATCTTATAAAATGGAGACCAGATTGTTGAGTTATACTCTAGATTACTTCTAACTAAACCAGTGAATAGCAGTTTGAAGGAATTTATTAATTTAAAATCTTTCGCTGTCCTTAATATAAAACCCAAACATTTCATGGCCTTGTTGGTTATTTCGTTTATATGAGGAACAAATGTTAGTTGCCTGTCAAAAATAATACCAAGATCCTTAATATTCTCAACTCTTTTTAGGAAAATGTTGTTGATGCTATATTGATGCGTAATGGGATTTTTGATTCGGGCAAAAGTTATCGTTTGACATTTATCAATATTGAGAAATAGTTCATTGTGGGTGCACCACTCTTGTAGCCTCACAAGATTAAATCGTAGTACGTAACAGTCATGAATATTTGTAATGGTTTTATAAATTTTGAGATCATCTGCAAATAAGAGAATCATGACTCCATCAAAAACCGTAGTTATATCATTGATAAACAATAAAAATAGTACTGGTCCTAAATGAGACCCCTGTGGGACGCCGGTAAAGACTTCGAACTGGTGTGAATAGTGTGAGTTGAGTTTAACACATATTTTTCTTTTATGCAGATAACTCTCAAACCATCTCAAAATATTCCCTGTTATTCCAAGGGCACTAAGTTTATGTATGAGAATTTTATGTGAGACTTTGTCGAATGCCTTACTAAAGTCAGTATACACTACGTCTGTTTGAAGACGCTTTTGCATTGTATTAAATAGGTATTCCTGATAGATCATCAAGTTTGTAAAAGTAGATCTTTTTGCCATGAAACCATGTTGACGATGTGAAATAACTTTGTTAATCTCAGGCGAGAGTTTAGAAAGCAGAGCAGATTCAAATAGTTTAGGGATTGACGATTGGATACATATAGGTCTATAGTTAGAGATATCTGATCTATTTCCCTTCTTAAAGATTGGAAATAGAAAACTGGTTTTCCATTTTTGTGGAAAGGTACCAATTTTTAGAGACAAGTTAAAAAGTTTAGTTAGAGGTAATGTTAAAACTGATAAGCATTTTGATAAGAAAATTGGAGGAATGTTATCGGGACCAGCCGATTTATTAATATCAAGGGATTTTAATTTAGTTCTAATATCGCTTTCTTTGAATATACATTGGCTAAAATCGATCTTGTTGTCATTGTTAGCTGTAGTTGTATCGAATAATGGAGAGTTGTTTGCAGTATCATAGACTTTGCTGAAAAATTCAGCAAACAGATTGACGACTTCTTGGGGGGTATCGGCCATTTTATTATCTAAATACATGTTTGACGGAATACTAGAGTCATTATTATTGAGCATGTTCGCAAATTTATAAATGTTCTGAGGATTAGCTGCTGCCAACTCTTCGCAGTTTTCGATACACCTTTTGTAACATAACTTGGACATATTTTTAGTTGTCTTTCTTAGTTCACAAAATTTTACATAATCTTTAGGATCACGTGACGATTTATAAACTTTATGAGCAATTTTTTTGTCTCTAATTATTTTAATAAGGTCGTTGCTAAACCATTTTGGGTAGTTGTGCACAGTGATTTTAGTGACGGGTACAAACAATTCAATTGCATTATTTAAAATTAAGTAAAATTTGTCTACCATTACATTTAGGTTTTCTTCAAAGTCAAGAAAGTTCCAGTCAGTAGACAATAGAAGATTTGTGATTTGCTTAAAATCAGCTTTGAAAAAGTTTAATTTTGTTGATGGAGATGGATTTTTTTCTATTTTTGAACAGTAGCATTCGATCGTTAAAGGAGGGTGATACTTGTCGATTGGGAGAATATCTTCAGCAGATGCGGATACTTTTACAGAAGAAGAATTGGAAAACACTAGATCGAGAAGACGAGCGTTAACATTGTAGACGTAGTTTAACTGCCGGAGACTTAAAAAATTTGACATCTCGATTATATCATGGGAACCATGATTGATGTTGTCCGTGCATGAAGTTTTATTGTTTTCTGTGTCCCACGTTACATTAGGTAGATTGTAGTCTCCTGTTAATATCAAAGTGGCATCTGGAAATTTTCTTCGTATTGTTTCAGCTTCGAGGTAGTGGTCTTTGTATAATTGAGCATCAGAAGAAGGGGGTATATATAAGCAGCCAACAATAATTTTTTCCTTATTGGTAGACACCATGATGAATAGTTGTTCCAGATGAGTGTAGATGCATTTGAGTTTTCTTGAGTTGAATTTCTTATTTACGGATATTAACACACCACCTCCTCTAGTTTTATTGCTATTGCTTCTATCTTGTCTGTACACTGTGTGTTCAAAGAAACCCAATTCCGTAGTATCAATGTTTTTGTTCAGCCATGTCTCAGTGAAAGCGTAAGAATCGTAAATCCAGAGTAGGTAAGGTTGATTTCAGGTCCTGTAATTTTGTTCTTAGTCCACGTACGTTTTGATAAAATATTTTTATTTTAGAATTTAGTTTTTTGGGTTCGATTTGACTATCGACGGATTATTATTTATGTATTTTATCGTGATATCCGTTTCACCAGAAGATTTTCTATTTTCCAATTCTTTTCTTAGGTCACTCAATTGTTTCCGCTGCATAAATGACTGATCTTGGTAAATACGTATATTATTTTTTAATGCGTGTTTCTTGCTTAATAGTACTTTCGGCCATTTAGCTTCCGGAAACTCGATTTTAATTCCTCTTGGTTTATCGGCACGCCTTTGACCCAATCTGTAGATTTTCAAGTCAAGATTTAATGTTGACATATCTAAATCTGAAATTATTTTTTTCACTGACACTATGTCGCTATTTATTGATTCAGTCTGAGATAACGATGTATTCTCCGGAATATTATGAATAATCAAATTTTTATCTCTGTAACTTTGTTCTTTGATTTCGGCGAGGATATCACAGACACTCTGAGTTTGTGAAACTGAGGGGGTGCACACATTAGGGGTTGCAGTTTTAAGAGCTGTTAATTCACCCTCAAGATTCGCCATTTTAACAGCCATTTGGCCAATTGTTCCTAATATGTCATTGGTTCTAGGAATAATTTTAGCGATATGTTCTTTCGTGAATTTATTATTGGGATCCATAATCATGTTGGTCAGTAAGTTCACTGCGTCCTTTGCGAGACAAATATATGCCTGAGCATCCATATTAAGAATGGTTTTTGGAAAGAAAAAGTTGTAATTATTTACTTGCAGATGTGGCTAATGGGACAGCCTAGATATCTCAGCGCACTCGGAACCAATATGTTAGTAGGTACTATACTGGCCAATACACTACTCACTGCGGCTTCGGTATAGGTAGATACCCACAAAGTTAACAATAAAAATACTTAATTGTTTGACACTTGGAGTATTCAAAAATTAGTTTTGGATTATTATGAGTTGGTTAAGTGTGAATTAAATAATGCACAATGCAAGCTCTTACACTTCGCCACTTCGAGGTACCAAAATTTTACAGTGAATTTCGGTAAAACTCTTTAAATTTAAATATCTTTGTAATGACAATTTTTTGCGTCTGAACAGCAATAATATAAACTCCGATTAAGACGTTAACCACTGTTCTTCAGTAAAATAATAACTTTTGCCATAAAAAAATAACCGTTTTCGCTCTTCAGAAAAATAATCACTATTTATCCTCAGAAAATAAAGCGCCTTTTCGTTCACAGACCGTGAACACGACCCTGGAGAACAACTGCTCGTGGGTGTCGTGCGGGGAGTGGTGCCTGACGCGCACCTCCGGCTTCTGCCCGCAGATGCACGTGGCGGTGAGGCAGAACGGCTCCAATCTGCTGCTAACCGGCTGCACGAGAGCGCAGCAAGTCAACTGTCCTCCAGTAAGAAAACCACCTTTTTATATTTTGACTCTTTTTTGTTTTTTTTTTACATTAACTCGACGCAGGAGGCCCTGAGGAAAACAAATTCCCTAAGGTCCTTAGTCATCTCCAGGGATGCTGTCTAAAGGCCTTTTTTGAGAAGAGGAATGAGTGAACATCGGTCTTGCGTTTCTCTGTGTTTCCTCCCTCCATGTTGTAGGAGGGAGGAAACACAGAGGTCGGCAAATCGTTCCACAGTCGAGCTGTTGAACTCAAGAACGAGTCGTAGAAGCGACCCGTTCTCATGTGACAAATATCAACCAAGTTCCGAAGGGATCAATGCCGCTAGTTTCTCGGAGTATCTTCCATTGTAATACTGATAGAACAAGGACAGCATACTATCTGACGGCAGTGCTCTAAAGATTGTAATCCGCCTATTAGGATAGCGGAATTTATCAAACGGACCGCCCGTTTCCGCAGAGTCTAGTATTTTGGGGCTCCAGGCTAGAGGTGGCTGCCAAATTCAACAGCAGGGCACACTTGCGATTTGTACAGGATCAGCAGTTGTGCACTATTAGTTGTGACTCAAGATAATATAGCACTTATTCACAGCCAATTTTCAACATTGGAATGGAAACATTTGAAACTACACATGTTCAAAGTTCGTAATTGTGGGCAATGATAATCGTAAATAAATCACTAACTAGATCGATATCTTCGGGCTTTTTGTATGAAATAAATCGGTCCTAAAAACCATAGATATGCCAATATATAGACAGTACAATTCTCATTCGGAGCCTACTTATTATACTATACACCAATGAAAAACTCTGAAAGTTTATTCTATAGACTTTCAGCGTTTTTCATTGGTGGATGTAGTTAGGCGATCATATGACGTCACAATATTTCGGTTCCCACTTTCGATCGGAGTTATCCCTGGTACCTATAGTCCAAACAGAAACTAAAACTTTTTTTAAGTGTGTTGTGTGCATAGCGTCAAAGAATTTTTACACAGGTATCTACGTTGGTCAATTTTATTATAACTTATTCGCAAAATGCGTGAATGTATGGGTATATTTATATAATGAACTCTTTGACAATTAAACTAAAAAACTTAACTCGCTTTAGGAGCGTGAACAATCCCATATAAAACCGTTAGTTATTATAATTTAACTCTTCTTTCTTCTCGCTGATCACCGTTTGAAACAAATATGGAGATATTGTATTCTATAAATACAAGACTTTAAAAAAAGTTCATAAATATTAATAGATCTACATAACCTAGAATATAAGGGGTAAAGGGGGTGACAGATTACGCTATAGGTTCAAAGCGTGACTCAATAATTTTTTGTTTTTGTTTTAAAAAAACCTTCTGTCGGCACTGTAATATGCAGTAAATCATGTAAAAGCCTATCAGGGCGTTTAAATTAATAAAAAAATATTGCTCGCCATACAATCCCAGACAGATCTGTCACACCTAAAAAGATGATGTTATAAGTGTGAGCGTGGCGACGATATGTCCTCTGATCTGCTAGCCAGGTTACATTTGAAAACTGTGCGACCCTCTCTCCTATCTACGGTAGGAGAAGGGTTCACAACAATTTACCGAGCGCCTGTCATCTGTCGAGGTGACAGATCCCATACAAAGAAATGATATTCCGCGGCAGTCATCCAATTAATCTGGAGAAGATTATAGCGTAGTGTGTCAGCCCAATATATAATACATACATGCCACGCCCAATTTATTCGCGCATAATATAGCGTAATATGTCTAAGGCTTAAACTTCATTATTTATAATACATATATTACGAGCTATATGACCAAGTTTAAAGTAATTGGATTTTGGTGCAACGTCGAGCAATTGTTTTATGTATATATCAATTGACTAAAATAATATGCTGAAAATAAATGAAAACATTAATGTCTTTGAAAACAAAGGAACTTCCGAACAAAGATTCGAATTAATATTCTACACACTGACGTTGGTCCAAAATTCTGTTTGCTATCTTATACATGGAAATTATTTTGAATTGAAAATAGCACACCCATACGTACGTGACAAATACAAACTTTATTAATATTTTTAAAATAAAATTGTGGCTCATTTTAATTAATAAATAACTTTTTACGACTATTTAAGTAATATTTTATTGTTATAGTAATACAAAAACTCCTGTCAAGCCAGGCGAAGTTTTACTTAATACAATATCGTTAAAATTGTTAACATATTAAAATTCAGCCTACTCTAAAAGTAGTCGACCGATATCGGTAAAAATTTCAAAGCTTTGTTCTTATTAGTGCCAGGAGTGTTTAGATAGTGTTTTGAATGGTAGCAGAAGTCGGGGACGCTCGAGGAATACGTTACTAAATATCTCTGCACCGGAATGAGATATGAAGTCGAATTAAAGTCAATGTTATGTAGTTTTTTAACAGTAACATTGTGGCACATAGTAGTGAATGGTGAAAGAAGTCGGAGACGTACGAGAACGACATTAGAAATAGCGAAGCATTGCGTGGTCCACTAGTTTCTTATAAATGACTTTCTGTTAAAATTGCTGTGATTTTAAAGAGGATAATTTTTTTATTTCTAATAATTTCTCCAATCCTTGAAATCCAGGCGAACGGTAGCTGACATGACATTTCTCCATAAAATAATACACAACGAAATAGACTGCTCAGAACTTCTATCTCAAATAAATTTTAACACCCCATCTAAAAGAACTCGACACACCAACCTTTTTTACACAACTAGTAATAATACAAACGCTGCAGCCAATTCCCCTATTTCTCGTATCCTTCAAACATTCAACTCAATTCAAACAAGCACAAGTACCGATATATTTTTTGATTCTCTCCCTCTATTTAAGAAAAACTTTTTTAGCACACTAAATTCGCCAACATAACACATACAACCACATACAGACACACACGCACACGTACACACACACAAACACTCACACACACCTCTCTCTTTCCCCAGCACACTAATTAACTTAACTTAAAAATGTAACTTAACCGTAAATGTATAATATACCTCCTATGTATATATGTCAGCGACATGTCATTGGTACCAATTATTATACTAACTTTTATAACTTTGTAACTATTGTCATCTATGTAATTATGTACTGTTTGTTTCTGCAAAAAACAAAAATAAAAAAAATAAAATAATGTAAAATAATTATGTTTAATTTATAATTATAACAGAATTCAAACCAAAAAATCTGTAATAAATAAGAATTAATTAACTTTTAGAACAATATATTTCCTTTTACGCCACAGTAAAACGTTTTGTATTTATTTCCCACTCAGAACCTATGTTGGTTAAAAGAACATAACATTACATTCATAAAAATGTTCTCCAAAATGCCCTGGAAAGAATCTCAGACTTGTGATGTCCCGAAAGAAACCATTCATCTGTTCTGAATGCAATTACTAATGTTATTCAAATTGACCCTGGTAATAATTACATCTTTGCGATTCTTTCAAGGATAAAGAAACCATCCTGTCACTTCGAATGCAATCAACAATGTTCTCAAAGTTTGTTTTGACAGCATCGCCATTCCATTGTAAGAATATTATGTATTAAATACACAATTTGGCTATCCTGAAACGGGAATCCTTCCCAGTTGGACAGACAAAGGTTCATTTTGTTTTGTATTGTATATAATAAATATATAAATAAATAACAAGTTTGCGTAATGCGTACATAATTATGTGATGTGTCAATAAAATAAATGTATTTAAGAAGTAATCGTTAAAAGAACCCGTTGACAAACTGATATCAATCAGTTTAACGGGACTTAATTGTAAAAAATGTATTTTTGAAAGTTAATAAATTAATAAAAATAAAATGTTTACTAACTATTTCTCATGCATGGTTCACCATGCGCAATTTTATATTGCCGATTGCACGTTTTGCATACATACGTCTATTAATATGGATTAAATTTTAATTTGACTGAGAGCTTAATCCCCTAAAACCAGCCATCGAAAAACCGTGGCACAGAGACATGCATTAAAAGAAGACTAACTTTGATCGATTTTCTGAAATTCTCTACATAAATCTCGACCTAAAAACCGTGTAAATTTGCCAATACTGAAAGAAATATAATAATTATCTATCAATGGCTGGATTAGTAAACATAGCACAACGAACAACAATGTATTCAGATAGACAATGGCTACTTTTAATAGGCCCCATCACGTAATGAAGCAATGACGCATGTCATCAATCCATTGTCCATCAGCTCGATACTAATCTTCCTTTATCCTTTAAAACATAACTTTCCAACAATATCTACTTACTTTCTCTTAGCGCCGTTAAGTGCTTCAGCCACGCTCCAGTGATGAACAAAGCAAGCTTTTAAATAATTCTTAAAAGCCTTCAATCGAAAATTGTAGAAAAATTTGCTAAATGATATAAAATGAATGAGATGGAAAAATCGTAGTTTCTGTGTGAAACGTATGACTACTAAAACCTTTACATTAGCAGAAATTTCATTCTCTGAAGTGACAAAAACATTTTTTTAAAGAATTTTCGGAAACGTAATTTTTAACAGCAAACAGCCTGTTGTATCAGGATTTCTAGGAAACTAAGCTTTTATGGGTTATGAAGCGTTCTCTGGACTATCAAGTTAGTAACGGTAGCAATTGTATGGTAGAAGCGTCAGGGAGAAAAGTGACGCTCAAGTGGAAAGAAGAAGTGGACGTCCAAAGTAAGTTAACACCCAGTAAAATGTATAAATGACGTTTCATCCTCTCAACCTATCCTAGTAGAAAATAATGAGATTTTGGTTAATATTTAACGGAATGTACACAACAAAACACATCTGCCCTGATGATGGACACTGCAATGCTGTCCAAAACGTTGGCTAAAGAAGGAATTAGCGCAACACGGCATAACACCCCAAAAACAAATAACAAAAATATTTTTGGCCGTGAAAATCTTAAATCATATTTGGAATGTACACATTTTTTTACTTATCGTACCGAAGTCCTGTTTTGCATTTCGTCCTTCTGTAAATTTGTTACGTTCCGGTTCCGGTTAAAGATGGCGGACGTTGACATGATTAAAAAATGATTTCTCTGTATATAAAGATACTAACTCTGGGAAGATACTTATGGTAGATTATATACTATTTAAAAAAAATATATATATATAAACACAGTATCTGGTAAGAAGGTATAATTTAGAAAAATAATAATAATATAAGTTATTACAAATATATATGCAGTTGACGCACGGCGAAAATTTAGCGTCAGCACACGTCGGGTTAATAGTTCAGATTATAATATTCTTTTTTTCAAAAGTGATCAGTCGCCGAATAGTCGCGTTTATTAGTTAAGTAGGTGGGTATTTAAGTACTTGCTTACAAATCTTTTAGTTTTTCAAATAGGCGGAAATGAGAAAAACGTTTTTTTGGTCGCGTTTTAATAGTTTTTCAAGCGGACCAATTTGAAAGGTTAAAACGAAAAATATATTGATAGCCTAGCTTTAAAGTTTACTTATCAAGTTTATATGCGTCACCTTGGAGATAGGTACGCAAGGTTAAGACAAATAATTGTAAAGATACGTTTATACCATTTGTCAGTCGGACAAAATAAAAATAAAAACTTTCAATTATTTATTTGTGCTCTCAAGATAATACGTTAACTTTCCACAGTAATCAAGAAGTTTCAAGTTATGGACGTGCATCATGGTGTAGTATATTAACAAATGTTATATAAACACCCTCTTATAACTAATTGTATTAGTTCTAGTTGGTTAAAGAAAAGTCTCTGCAAGTTTCATTACTCCTACAAATAAAACTTTATTAGAAGCCGAGTCTTCCCTTGTACTAAATTTATACTACAGAAGCACAGAACAGATAAACAGTAGAAGTGACATATATTTGTTTTATTTTTTATGAAATACATCGCTATTAATTGACATTTACAAGACATTGATACATTGAATCGCCATACTCAGCTTATCACTGCATGTTTAGGGTGACCAATGCGTGGCGACATGAAAGAGCAAGAACAGTGATGTCTCAAATTTACATAGGACCTTTTGACTCCTAGTGACCAGACAGACCAATTTAGTTGATTTTCTGTTCAAGAAAAAATATCGACTTCAGAAAATTTCACTCAAAATAAGGGAAAATAGTGCTTACTTCAAGCACACAGACACGTCTAGACCATCGGTTTATCTCTTTCCTGTACAAAAGTCCGTGAGAACAATGGTGGTGCTATAAATCCCGGTACATACAGTGGTTGGGCTTTTCATTAAGGCTTTCAAACGGATACCTGTGGAATGTTGCCAAGGGTGGAAAAAGCACAAAAAGCTGTGTTTATTTGAGATAACTTTAAAATGACACGGTTCGCTCTGTGGCGCAATTAATAGAGTGATACGTGTCTGTAATTTACGTGGTTTTTAATTTTGTATTTCAGTTAGAGCTTCAAGTATTATATACATTGATTATACTTTTGTTGGGAAGTAAGAGCTTCACCGATGCACTCATAGAGGGCAGTGCATAGAGCTTGCGTGGAAGTCCACAAGATGGCAGCGAGTGACCAGTAGTCGCCAGGGCCAGTGGGAATGCTCCCAGACAAACTCACTGTTTCAGATCTCAATTAGCCAGCTTCTAGTTAGGTCGACTATCGAGTCACCATTGTAATACGCGAAGTATTAATAAATCCCTGATTTATCACAAAGAACCAATTATTTATAATCCACGACGAGTTGGAGAACTGTTTGTGGGAACACAACAACTTTATATAAATACATACTAACTGAAGTCTCCGGCGTTGCCCGGCCTTTACACAGAGGTTTTTCGAAATCAGATATAGACAGTAATTTTCCTCTAATTTTCAACGTGTTCAAATTTCATCAAGAACACGGAGAAAACTTACCGATAAAAAAAAATTGCTATTTTTTTAAGAATTGTTAGTAATCCGTTTGAAGACGGTATTGTAGGCCATTAACGAATGAACTGATAGGTTCTTGATAAACTTTTAGTAAAATACCTATGTTTTGTCACGATTTAGGAATACGTGCTCATAAAATCGTAAAATTTTCACATTTCGTCATTACATATTATTAAGACAAACGCAGGTGCATGAATAAACGTTCCGATAATATTACAAATTTACTAAAAGTTTATCAGGAAGCGTTGTCAACCGGATTAGCAATAAATTGAAAAGATTTTTAATAAATTAACGATTCTCATTTTTCTCCATGGAGTATCAAAATTTTGCGGGAAAAAGGGGTAGGTGGATTTTCAAAATCCAATGTAAGCGGTCACCTTTCTCCTACTTTGAAGGTCAAGTGTTCAAAACCTCGTCGATTCGGAATAAAACTGTATATTTGTATAAAATACAAAGCCACTCCGCCACAGAGACTCCTCTTTATATATGTAGACAGAAGATAAATATAATATAGATAACAGTATATAAGAAGGAATTTACTGATTGAAGTATTTTTTTATGTGATATGAATTCTTAAGTCTTCTTAATACGAAGTTACACACAAACATTTTTCTAAGATCTGATAAAGAACAATTTTCAACAAACTCACTCAGTCAGGGTGGTTAAAGTGAATATAAATTTAACGAATAAGTCCCTTTACAAACTTTTATAAAACATTTCAAATATTCCACGTACGCGAAATAAAATCGTTTTACTCACATACTATCACGTTCTCACAATTCTTTCAGAAGCTTGCGACATGTTTTATTTATGTTGAGCTTAAGTTAACTGGATTAGACTCAGCTTAATGTAGTATGCTTAAGCTAGAGCTTATTATCTAGAGAAGTGCTAAATGCACAATAAGTTCTAATTTCAAGACACATGCATAGCAAATTCTAGACGAATGACACAAGCATTATGCATATTATATATTTATTTATGACGGGTACCCGGCGTTCCTCGGGGTTATGAATTTATTTATTTTATTTATTTATTTATTAATGCCGATTATAGCAGCTTTAACAAAAGAATAACAATTGTTTTACATATGAATACAGAATATACATAGAAAAAAAATTTATAAAATACACAAAAGAGAACAATAGAAATAGTAGTATCAACATAAAAAAGTACAAGGAGTAGGTTATTACAAATACAATACAACATTTTATAAATCCCGGATATTATGTAATGAGTGGTAAGAAGTTAATACTTTAAAACTGTATTTGATTATAGTCAATCTGAGAAGAGCTGACAGACAGTTTTAATTAAGTAGTGTTTGTATGAGGTTAAACTAGCAATGTTTATAGGTTCATCCAAAACATATTTATTTCCAAGTACATGCAGGCGATTCATTGTGGAATTGAGTTCAGCGTTAGATCCTGTATTGTTGCAATGATAGGGTAATTTAAAACGAACTGATCGACTAGGTACATGGGAACATATTAACGAAAGAAGTTTAGGGGAGTTCAACAGGTTGGTAACGATTTTAAATAAATAAAATAGGTCTGAACAAATTCTTCTTTCTTTTAATGTATCGAGTCCCAATAATTGTAACAGAGAGGGGTAATTAATGTTTTCGATGAATATTCCCAATTTAAAATTAATATAACGTACAAATTTATGTTGGACTCGCTCAAGGGAATTCTTATGTTCACTGTAGTAAGGACTACAAATGGTGGTGTTAAATTCTAGTTGGCTTCTAGAATGGTTTGGAGTAAAGTTGTAAGGTTGTTAATTCTAGTGTACCTGAAAACTTTGTTATTTAATATTTTTCATGTGGAAATAATATTATTCTAAAATAATAATTCTTTATTCCGAAAAAATATTATTAAAAAAGAATAAATTAAATTACTAAAAAAAGAATTAAAAAGTTTACTTTTATAATCTTATGTTTCACTTGATCGTGCCACGTCTTCCTCAGGCGTCCACGACTTCTTCTGCCATTCAGATTGGAAATTTTCAACAAAACCGGTCGAGTCTTGAGTCTACAGTATTTGATTTATAAAATCGACTTTTAGGAATGTGGTTTTGAGGATATTAGTACAGGGTTTTCCAATAAGAGGTATTATTTTGAATAGCCCCTATTTCGGTAGATGTTACTTTTGAAGTTGTCATTTTTTAACATTTGACAAGTAGAAACTACGTCATTAATAAAAATGGAACGATATACGCTTCAACAACGCATTGAAATTATTAAAATTCACTTGAGTGAATCAAATGAAAATCATGTTGAATGATGAGGCCAATTTCCACCTCGGTGGCTTCGTCAACAAGCAAAATTGTCGCATCTGAGGCTCGGAAAACCCAAGAGTTATTATTGAAAAGCCTCTCTATCTTCAACGTGTGACTTTTTGGTGCGGTTTATGGTCCGGCGGAGTCATTGGACCTTACTTTTTCAAAAATGAGGCAGGAGCAACAGTTGCGGTGAATGGATTGCGCTATCGAGAGATGATTAACGTTTTTTTATGGTCAGAATTGGATGGTATTGATCTGGACAACGTTTATTTTCAACAAGACGGCGCTACGTGCCACACAAGCAACAAAACCATTGATCTTTTACGATTGAATATCAAGATAACACCTCTTATTGGAAAACCCTGTATAATGGAAGATATTTTTATTTACGATTGTGTTGTCGGTAAAAAGTTTTCTATTCTAATTAATTTATGGATTATTACGCTGTCGTGTTGCGCTTAATCCCTTTTTAACCAACGTTTCGAACAGCGTTATAGTTTTCGTAATCAGCGCAGATGTAAACTAAACACTGTCCGAAATGTAGCCTAAAGAAGGAGGAAGCGCAACGTAATATATAAACCCAAAAAACAACGATAATACTTTTAACCGTGAAAATCTCTAATCATTTCTGGCTTATTGATTGGTTATTTTTTCGGCTTTGGCTAACCTTGCTATTAAACTGCAGGCTGGTAATTTTGATCATTGACAAATACAGAAAATAAAAAAATCAACCCGCAAAAGTAATTTTTTTTAGTATAATACATCTATTTAAAAATGTCTTTTGAATCATAGAACAAACAAAAATAAATGGTTTGACTGAGGATTAAACCTTCCTACCCAGGAACTGAAGTCGACAACTCTACCAACTTCGCCAAATTCGTTTCGGAAAGGACCGACATTTATTTCGTATATTAACTTTTGTAATGTCATCCGATTTTGAAGAAATGCATAGATTTCCGCGTGTGTGTACGTGATTGCCACCAAAAGTTGATAGGATGCATTTCTATCGATAATGATTCTATATGCCGGGATTCAGCTTGTCAGAAGCTTAATTGTCGTTTCCAAGATTTGCATTCATTAATTCACAAAAACAAAATCTAAATTGAAATAGATATATTTAAAAAATATAGAATCGTGACGTGTGCGGCGACAGAACGAACAATCTGTTTTACTTGTAAAGCCATTGGGAACGTGGAACGTAACCCCTAGTGGTCGTAGTTACTAGGATTGGTGCTGTAACAACTGAGCTCTTTTATCTGTCTATTTCATATTTCATTGATATTTTGAGTTGTTGATATTATCTGCATCAATGATTAAACATTACAATAAGGTTTAAGCTTCAATAAAATTTCCCTGATACAATTAAAAAATAATTTCGAGGTCGGATGGACCAAAGTATTTACCAGTACATTAGTATCACTGCTAAAACTTGCACAACTGAAGTGCATTAATTTTATGATGACAGTTCTAAATGGCCTCGCCCTCACCCCATGGTAGCCCTCGGTGAGAATGCATTTCCGCGATGCACAGTGGGCTGAAAATCGCCTTTCATAGACATAGAGACTTGAATTTTCAAGGGTATTTTTTTGGCTAGAAATGAATTCTGCTGATCATTACTATGCTATAAAATTTCGTACGTAGCAATTGCGTGTACAAATGAAGGAGTTATCATTTTTTAAAGAAAAAATTGTATAGCACTGACATTAAAAATGAGGCTATCTCTGGAATCATAAGGTTCTAATCATTCTATCCTTACACACAGATATACTACTATTTATTTGTATTTTTTACATACTTCGTATTGTGGCGCAACTTGTTTTTTTTTTTTTTAATTCTCAAGTTGAAAAGAAAACTTTTTTATGTTGATGATTCATTTGTACACGCAATTGCTTCGTACGAAATTTTATAGCATAGTAATAATCAGCAGAATCCATTTCTAGCCAAAAAAATACCCTTGAAAATTCAAGTCTCTATGTCTATGAAAGGCGATTTTCAGCCCACTGTGCGATGTAATAATGGAGCATTTACGTAATATACACTGAAAGATAAACCGACGGAATTGTATTATTGGCATTTTCGTATGCCAGCAGATTATTATTTTCATTGAACTGCATTGGTGTCAGAGGCTGGGAGTCGAAGGCTTTTATGTAAATTATAAAATAAGGCGGCATAAATTCATTATAATATGTAGGTACTGTAAATAAAAGAATGATATATTTTTTAATGTTACGTACAAAAATCCAAAATTTTATTGTTTAACCCCCTAGAGGCCGGCAAGAATCTTTGAGAAATAAAAATACATTTTTGTAAAACCAACATGTAGACAATACCATACTTTTGTCTTTAAGGCGATGAACTACGTCGTGTACTATTTTAAATTAAGCCGCTATCAATAACAACCCTTACGTAGATGGCGATAAGGTTTAAATTCCCGCTTAACACCATCCGACTGTTTTGATTTATCCAAGAAAAAACAAAACCAAAAAGTGCCTTTTATTTTATTTAGTGGATGTTCAGGCATAAATATTATTTTTTTTCCGATCATTTTATAAATAGCTTAATTTTCCACACTATACAATAAAATCATAACCGAAAATGGGTTCGTAAGTATGAGATTTTGAACTTTTAAGCAGTTTTCATAGGCCTATGCGTTATTTTTTTTTCTGGGCTTATAAAAAGATTTATATAAAAAAATACTCGATTATTTCAAAGGTCAAGATATATTCTACTCGCAGTATTTAATTAAAACATCTGAAACAATTCTAGGCGACCAAATTTCCAAACCAAGAACACATGATTTTGCATTACTACGTGTGGCATCGCCTTAACTAACTTACTAAAAGTTCCAAAGGAAAAATGAATTTATAAGGTCGACACTGCAATCGCTGAGCTTAGTACAATTCTTCAACACTGCAAATGTAGGGCCCCGGTACGAGGGGTTAATAATGAGGTGATTTATTAAATGATAATATTATACAATACACATTTAGGCAATGCTTTTCCAATTCATAATAATTATGAATAAGTATGCGTGTGGTGTTTAGATCACACTGCTTTTAAGACTGCGAATACCAAATTTCTACCTATATATAGAATACTTCCCTTGAACTCTCTAATTTATAAAGCCATTGACTAAATAAGACACAACAATAAATGAAGCTCTTAAAAAATATATATTCTTTTTTATGATAATCTCCATTCAGAAGCCGAGTTTAAAAGTAATTATTTAAAATTCGGACAGTATTGAATGAAAATTTAAAAAAAAAAAACAAATCTGGTTCAGTTATTTAACATGACGACATGACATGAGTGTGAAAAATTCAAACTATTTCTTCAAACGCATGCTACTTTATGCTATTAATGAATGACACGAAGTTTTTGCTGTATTTTATAGATATATAACAGTCGCTTGTGCCTTCTAATTATAATCATTTTTTATATTATCGCGCTTCCTCTATCATTCGATTATAGCTTTATTTAGAAATATTCTCACTTGATATTCGATTTCAAGAACATTCATTGTGTTTTAACATATCGCAAAATTAAATACTGTTTTTGAAAACAGATGAAAGGTTCCCTCAAATTTTAATATCACAAACTTGACGTAATATATTTACTATGTCATTAAAAATATTACGATTTAAGTTATATCTAAAGTTCCCGGCATTGCCCGAGCTTTTCGCAGGAGTTTTTAAAATTTTCAAGTAAACAGAGACCTTTCTTTTGTTTTGAAGGTCAATTGTGCAAAATTTCATAAATCTCGAAATAAAACTCTAGATTTATGTAAAAAATCAAATCCACGCTACAGACACTCCTTTATATAAATAGATAGATATTATTTTACTACTTTATTAAAAACAATTTGTTTCCGTAATATGTAATGTGTTTAACAAAATAGAATATAAAACTTTTTGGAAACAAAATTGATTGGGTTTTAGGTCCTTAAATATGCTTATTAGAATTTCCTATTGCGGTATATCAGTTAAAAGGTTGAATAATGAATGTGAAAAAATAACATCATTTCAATATTCAATTATTTAAATTACATTTGCGTTATTCCATTTGCGGGGAAAGCGTGTTGAACAATTTTTTACGTTAAAACCGTTGAATGAATGATGGTTATGTATTGTAGAAATAGCTAGTGAGTGGGAGTTAGTGTATGCATCGCAAATGGGTGCGTTCTGCCCCAAATAATTACTACCCCCGACTAATGGAGGGGCTATCGGCTTACTACCTGCCAAGAGGAAACTCTTGTAAATATTGAAACTATTAATAGGGTTTCCACCCTTTACTCGCGGCGAGATCAATTCGAAAAGTATATTTACATTAAGGGGTGGCTATTGATATCCTCATAATTAAAATATCATGTTTTCCTTTAAGGGTAGTAGTAAACAGTAGAACTGGGTAGAAGTAAAAACGGTGTAGAGATAATTTAATGGAAATGGGGATGAAGTTTATGAGTGGCGCAATAATTATTATTGCACTGTCAACGAAGGAAAGTTTTTTCTCTGTTTTTAATGTTAAAACACATTTTTCAATCTTTTTAAATATATCTATTTGAATTTTACCTCTGTTTTCAGGAAATAACGAATACAAATTTTGGAAGCGGTTATTAACCTATTTTCCAACGTCCTATATAGCTGAAACTCACTAGATAGACTCTTTATTGACGACAATACATTCTGCCACTTTTGGTGGCAATCACGTACTTATCTCGAATGTCGGTTGACATTACAGCAGTTAATACAGAAAATAAATTTCGGGCCTACCCACGGAGAAAAATGAGCACAGATAAATAACTGAAATGTTAAAAATTTAACTGCATGACCATTTCCAAATAAAAAAATAGTAATTCAGAATATATCTGAATACGTCTTCATGCAGGTGGCCTTGTCCGTATAAATATAATGGATGAGATGGGAAAATATTATTATTTTTAAGAACACGTGTTCCGACTTTCTCAAAACAAATTCATGCTTTACTGATAGTTTATTATGAAATTTGTCAATTTATTCGTTACAGGCCTGCAGTCCCGTGTTTATCAGGAAAACGAATAATTTGTCCAGACTTTTAATAAATTAACAATATTTCATGTTAGTAAGTTATCTCTGGGATGTTGGTCTGGGTAAAAAGGTTCAATACTCAGTTAAACCAAATTTGTATTTTTAATTTTTAAAACACATTTGAAAATATGTATTTTTATTAAAATAAAATTTAAAAAAAAATTCTACGTGTTGATTTTTTACGAGTAAGGTTTTTGACACACATTTGAATATTACATAAGCAAAGTGTACACATTTTAAAAACAAGACTTTTCAAACAGTTCAATAAGAAAAAAAATCTGTAAAAGGTGAAAAGTTCTAAAGTCATCGCCCTACTGGAAATGCTCTCATTTTTTTTAGATGGAGTCTTACGTCATCACGACTTTGACATTTACGAAGTGCCTAAACAGAATCAGAATACGTGTTGACAATCCACTTACTCCTCAAGAACGCAAAATAATTGTGATAAATTAATTGTCATATAGGACTTTTTCTCCACTTGGTTTATACAGGGAGTATCAGGAGATACGCGAAAGCCTTTTTTACAGCGATTCCTGAGCTTACATTTAGATTTTAAATAGGTCGACAAAATGAACATAGTACAAAACGAAAATAGTGCAAAATGAAATTAGTACAAAACGAACATGTGCAAAATGAACTTAATGCAAAATGAACTAGGTGAAAATGAACTTAGCACAAAACGAACTTACTGGAAAATAAACTTATCACAAAACGAACTTACTCGAAAATGAACTAGGTGAAAATGAACTTAGTACAGAACGAACATAGTGCCAAATGAACTAATTGAATTTAGTACAAAAAACTTTTTTAAACAGTGACCTGTTCATTTTCAGAGTAAAATATGTGGACGCATTTTGATCTCCGGTGAAATTATTTAATTTGAATTATAATCTCATGACATCCCTCGTCACTCGATGAGTACAAGACGAGTAATGTAACATTTTTTATGTTATGTAAAATACCGTTAAACATTTATGACTGTCCACACAATAGCTCCCAATACGAGTGGTACAGCACATTCATAAACACGTAAAGGTTGGGCAGTTAGGTACTGTTTTTTTAGAGCCTGCGGTCGCCTTGAACTAACAGCCTATCACAGCCCTTTTACAATTACGTCAGTAGTTAACCTACATAGTCTAATTAGCTCGACCTGTGGCGATGGTACCAATTCATTTATTATTTCGTTAATTCCTTAACAAAGAGACAGTTTTCATTTTTAATACAGGAAAACAGAAGAATCTTGCAATTAATTTCTCTTTAAGCTGAAGCATTACGTAGCAATGCAAAATCCTGTGTTTTTTGTTTAAAAATTTGATCACTTAAAATAAAATATTTAACACATTTGGTCACTAAAAAAGCCATTTCAAGCAACGTTTAATTTCAGAATGGTTGTCTTACACCAGGGCGATACTGAGAGTATCTTCCACTCTGGAACGTGCCGCAAATATACCACATATTATTTTGTAATGAATAAATTGTGAAATAACACAAATTAATCAATAAAATTTATTTACGCACGCCGGGATTTGAACCCACGATCTCCGGATTGTTAGTCGAGAGCCTTACCTATCAACAAATTACGTTCTCCTGAAACTGATCCTAAAACATTTAAATGATTGTTCTTGAAGTTCGTAAAATAAAATAAAACACACTTTTGGCAATGTTTTTTTCTTTATTAAATCAAAACAGGCGGCTGATGTTAAGTGGGAATTTCAACCTAATCGCCATCTACATAAGGAGTATTATTGTTGGCGGCCCGATTTAAAATGTTAAAAGACACGTTTCATTGCCTTAAAAATCTGTGTGTATTAAGCAACAAAAACTCTCAAATGGCAAACTCTGGCATAATGAAATATGGACAGATTATCTGGTCTGGAATTTTCGAAGCATCTTTTTATAGATCACATTTCCATGGTGATTTTTTGAGCTTCAAAATAACAATTTATCTGTTTTTAAAGACTAGAAACCAATTTAGAAATAAATAAAAAATCAATAGTAAAATTGTTCAATATATGAACACAATACCGTAAAATGGCGTGGAGACTCGGTAAGAGCCAAGTACCTACTTAATTATGGTGTTATAAATAAATAACTTGAAGTCATTAAAAAAATATGGTCATGAATTGCAGCTTCTTTTCTTCCTGACCGTAACCCATTGATAGGTTCTACTTTTTAACCTCCAATTGACATCCAACGCACCAAATACTTAAGGCGATGCCATACGTAGCAATGCAAATTCTTGTTTTATTGGTTTGAAAATTTGATCACTTAGAAATGTTTTAGATGCTTCAGTTAAATACTGCGAGTAGAGCACATCTTGGCCTACTAGATGATCCAGTATTTTTTAGATAAGTCTTTTAATAAGCCTAGAAAAAAAATGTATCAGGCCTATAAAAATTGCTTTAAAGTTCAAAATCTCCTACTTACGAACGCATTTTCGGTTACGGTTTTATTGTATAATGTGGCAAATTAAGTTGTTTATAAAATGATCGTAAAACAATTAATTATTTGTGCCTGAACGTCCGCAAAATAAAATAAAAGCCACTTTTTGGCGATGTTTTTGTCTTGTATTTATCAAAAAAGTCGGATGGTGTTAAACGGGAATTTAAACCTTATCGCCATCTACATAAGGGGTGTTATTGTTGGCGGCTTGATTCAAAATGTCACACGACGTATGGCATCGCCTTAAGAAAAAACTACCGAATCCGGTGTACGTGTACCGCTTATGACATTATAATAGTGGAACACGTATCGACTAGATATTATTACGCAACAGCGCCTCTAATTATATAGCTCTATGCTTTAATCCATGAAATCACAGAGGTTACAAAAACTGCCCTAGCAACTAGCAATGCAGAACAGTTGTTACGCGGAACCCATAATAAAATACACGAAAGATTCTAAGAAAATGACTCACGCAAAGCCATTTGGGAAGATTTCCAATGCGTAGGTACATTTATGGTGGGGGGTAGAGAAATGTTTCTTCGCCCACTTCTCCCGCCCATTCTCACGGATCGATGTCAATACACACTCAACTGCACGCGAACATTCCCAAAATTAGGCGCATAATCCTGAATCAATTAATAAATTGAAAATCCTACTTTACTGAGACAACACGCGCGATTTCGCTGAACTGTGTCCGAACCGAGAAAGTATACGTCCAAAATCATAATAAATGCATTTTATTCTGATAGTCTGCTATTTAACAAGACGTTATGATAATAATATGTGCATTTAAAATTTATCTACTTTTTTATTTAATGAAGTGACTAATAAGATATTACGAAAATAGCCTTACGTTATTAATTTTTCCTGTGAAATTATTCGTACAGAACTTGCTTCGTTCATTTCCCATAATTGGATCATGGCTCAGATCGCGCTTTGGTTTGTACGTGTATACACAGCATCAGAGCTGGATCGATTTCATACAACCCGGGTCGCTCACGACCCACTGGCGAAGTGATCCGAGTTTGATCGGGTGGAAAAACTTGTCATAGAGCAGAGAAGAAAGTACCATGCCGTACCCGAGACACGAATTCCCGTCACCATATTTTAGATTTCCAGAACTATATCTCTTTGTCTGTCGCAAGGACGAAATGCGAGAAGCCCGGTCCACATAATGCCAACATCTATGTTTGCTCACCAATATTGGTGGTTCGGGAGCAGGTTAAAATGAGCGGGTAGTTCGTGATCGACCCAAGACTAACTCCTCTTTAATAAATCTGGAGGACGAGGATAGTAAATTAAACCACATAGCTCGGTGATATGGAGGCCAAAGCACATAAGATTGCATAAGAAACTGGAAGGATACAACAGGAAGGATACAGGCAGGATTTCCCACAGGCAGTCATGGCAATGGTTCCGAAGTGGCTGATATTATGCGTTTATGTTTACTATATAATTTGGCTCTCATATCTTCATGGCTTTTCGATCCCCGAACTATCCGAAAGTGGGTTAGAGCAAGTTAAACTATTAAAGCTAAGTATGAAAGGTCCCGTGGGCCCGTTGCATAGAGCGACCTCGGCCAACCTGGCCAACTGCTACTGGAATATTCATGCTTGATTGTTGTCTTCATTATTCACCGTCGGTTCATTTTATCAAAACGAATTAATTTTTCCAGTTATCTGGGAAATTCTAGACGGAATACGACAATATTAATGCGACTCCAAGGATTAGATTAAGGTTTATCTTTTCGTTTTTTATGTGTTTACCGCTCAAGAGTCCCGACTGCTCCAACCGTCTGGAGCCAGTGAGATTATTGCATCCCCAATTGGGATATGTCGTCAGGATGAAAATAACGGAAAGGGGGAGGAGACGGGGAAGAGGAAAGTGAGAAATACTTATACTTATAGATCTAGTCACCAAACATAGCTAAAGCCATATTAAGCAATGTTTCGATTCAGAATGGTGCTTAGGGTGATACTGAAAATATCTAACACTCTAGAACAATGATACTCAACCTTTTTCTTCTGCGGGCCACATTCATATGTTTGTAAAGCTACGCGGGCCGCAACACTATACTGGTATGACAAAAAATATCATGAAACCCACTACCCCCGTTTTTTGGCAACACTGTGACTGTGACGCATTTAACTTTGGAGCTGTCAAAAATTTATGTGTTGCCACGATCAAAATTATTCGCGCGCATATTTGCCTGTCAAATCTTTGTTTTTTGGGGATAGATCTAACGTGTGCAGTAGCAACACTCTTATACCAGATCTGATGTTGACACGACAACGACTATCCTCTTCGGGTTTCAATGTCTGTACGTCAAAGTCGCAATTAATCTCAAATTAACGTGATATAGAATGCCAGATTTTGTAAACCATGTTCCTGATATTAAATATATTGAGGGCCGCACAAAATAGCCGCAGGTTGAGTATGACTGCTCTATAACGTGCAGCAAATATGGTTATAAATATGGCCGCATTATTTTCAATGAATACATTTTTAACAATCAAACTGAATACTACTCAGTTTTGTAAGACACTATTTAAAATACAAATGTAAAAACAACTGAGAAAAGAAATAAATAATAATAATTCAAAACAGGTGATAAAATAAAATTTAGTCGCATACGCTGGGATTTGAGTACTACTGAGAGCCACTCTAGCACGTCTATTACCAAAAGCCTGTCGAAAAGAATGACTTTGCCAACTTAGATAATATTATGTTGCCTGACTCCAGAGACTCTTAAGAAATTATTTTTTTATTTACTACTGCAGTACAATCCACGAAGGTTCTGCAGTTAGAACGTCCGTACATCGGATTCAATAATGTAATTCCGGATATCTTCCGTATTTTGTTAGGGTCAGGGTCTGCTTAGTATCCTTCATTTATCTCTTCCCTTTGCGATACCTAATTTTAACTGCCTTTAGAAATGAACGACTTTGAAAGTTTGAAATATGAGGAGTGAAACTAGAAACTGTTCATTGTATAAGTAGGTACCGTGAAGGCGAATAAAATTTTACCATATTTACAAACAATGAACGAATATTATGGGTGGAAGAGAGACTGGTGATTGAAACTGGCGAATTGTCATATGTAGGGGTACGTAAATTTCGCAAATAAAAAATCGTGATTTCGCATTTAAGAAAACTCAAAATAGAAAATTTCGCATTTATTTCGCAAAAAAAATACAGTGTTAAAAACTCAATTAAAGGCTAGCATTGTTGTAATTTCTACATTTTCATCTTTCATTGTTTGCCTGCGATCAGTTACGACAATGTTTTAGATACTAAAGTACCTCTCGGCATCAACACTATTGACAGGGCAATTTAGACATTGAATAGCTGCTTTTGCAAATCCAGGGAAGCAAGATTTTGATGTAACTAAAACTTGCATTACATCCACAGGAGCTTCTTGGCCGACCAATCGAAGTAATTGTCTGTGAAAATTAGAGTACCCGTCAATTAGTTCTTCTTGTGGTAAACTTTTGAAAAACGGAATTTTTGCGAAGCTTTCCACTATGGAATTTGAATCGACAGAAGAAGAGGGCACATTTGCTGCTTCCGATGGACAAAATAATCTGCCAATGAGCTTGTAGCACTCATTTGTTGGATTCGACCCCATGTGTACCAACAATTTATCCAAGCTCTTTTGAGCTGCTATCTTCAACATCATGCTGTGATCGATAGAATTTTCGGTTGATAAAATATTCATTGTTTTTTCGCCAAAAGAGCCTTCACATTGACGCTGAAGAGAGGACTTCAAATCTTCTAATTTACTCCACAAAATGTGTGCAAATGAATAGTTTGAACCTTCTAAATTGTCAATTAGTTTCATAATTTTCGGACAGAATTCTGATACAAATGTAAGTTGAACTTGAATTTTACTGGTTAGAATGTCATTTTCAAAACATTCTTTGAGGTAAATAGTGCTAGAATTGTCGTGTTCGTATTAATTAAGAAAATCGATAATTTGCTGCATATACTCATTCAAATAAATCACAGATTTAAACCAAGAATTCCACCTGGTTACAACAGGCGTGGGGTAAAGTTTTGGAGTTAATTGTGGAGCATGCTGTCGTAGAAAGTTTAAATAGGAACTTTTCATTTTTGTAGAATGCAAAAAGGCTAACTTTGTCTTGGTCACAATAGAGTTCAGTTCCTTAAATTCTTTTATAAAAATGTCACCCACAAGATTCACTTTGTGCGCACAGTATTGAAAGTGCAGTGCATGGTCACCCAGTAGTATTTTTAGCAAGTTGAAACATGCACCCATGTACCTTGCAGAGTCAGACACTAAACCATGTACTTGAGAGTATTGAATTTCGTATTCTTTCAAAGTATCAATTATTGCTTGAGAACAAGTGGAAGCATTGGCAGTGTCTAAAAAATTTACACTTTCTAAAAAACAAGACTGCTGTGGTTCTGAAGAGATAGTTTTAAGTAAAACTGCAAAGACACATCTGCCTTGTTTGTCAGAAGTTTCGTCGGCCACCACAACTACAGGCTGATCCTTTAGTTTTTGTTTCACTTCATCTTTCTCCGAAACACCGCACTGTGGTACGTACTTACGTCTCAAATTATCTCCAGAAGGCAGGTTACCCGAGCCAGGCACATATTTTTCGATGTAACTGCGAACACTGAATGATCTAGTTGCTTTCAAACACATTTTTACAGTGCCAAGCACAAATTCCTCTTTTTCCGTTTTGGCACGCTTTTGCACTTCAAAAGCACCAACTATTGTGGATTGCCTTTATATTCCAGAGGACCCTGGTTGAGGATCAGAATCAGATTTCTTTCTTAAATGTGTAACAGAAGTCGTATGCTTCTTCGAAGTATCTAACTTCTCTCCTTCCAAACGCACGTTGCAGTATTTGCACGTTACGATGTTAGTATCGCTTAAATACAAGCCATCCCCTTTGAACTTTTTTACTCGTTCAGATAATTCTACTTTCGAGCGGCCCATATTGACGTTAGTAACACAACTTTACCATACGCGCATGAGCGAGTGACTGATTGAAAGACAAGAGATGGACGGACGCCAACATACAATACTTCTTAGCTAAGCACCTAACCTGAACTCGAACTTAAAGGCGCAATTGACTCGCGCCTACCAAAACACGATCCCGCAATCTACACTACTTCTTAGCTAAGCAGCAAACCAGAACTTGAATTTTAAGGCGCAATTGACTCGCGCCTACCAAAACACGATCCCGCAATCTACACTACTTCTTAGCTAAGCAGCAAACCAGAACTTGAATTTTAAGGCGCAATTGACTCGCGCCTACCAAAACACGATCCCGCAATCTACACTACTTCTTAGCTAAGCAGCAAACCAGAACTTGAATTTTAAGGCGCAATTGACTCGCGCCTACCAAAACACGATCCCGCAATCTACACTACTTCTTAGCTAAGCAGCAAACCAGAACTTGAATTTTAAGGCGCAATTGACTCGCGCCTACCAAAACACGATCCCGCAATCTACACTTCTTCTTAGCTAAGCAGCAAACCAGAACTTGAATTTTAAGGCGCAATTGACTCGCGCCTACCAAAACACGATCCCGCAATCTACACTACTTCTTAGCTAAGCAGCAAACCAGAACTTGAATTTTAAGGCGCAATTGACTCGCGCCTACCAAAACACGATCCCGCAATCTACACTTCTTCTTAGCTAAGCAGCAAACCAGAACTTGAATTTTAAGGCGCAATTGACTCGCGCCTACCAAAACACGATCCCGCAATCTACACTACTTCTTAGCTAAGCAGCAAACCAGAACTTGAATTTTAAGGCGCAATTGACTCGCGCCTACCAAAACACGATCCCGCAATCTACACTTCTTCTTAGCTAAGCAGCAAACCAGAACTTGAATATTAAGGCGCAATTGACTCGCGCCTACCAAAACACGATCCCGCAATCTACACTACTTCTTAGCTAAGCAGCAAACCAGAACTTGAATTTTAAGGCGCAATTGACTCGCGCCTACCAAAACACGATCCCGCAATCTACACTACTTCTTAGCTAAGCAGCAAACCAGAACTTGAATTTTAAGGCGCAATCGACTCGCGCCTACCAAAACACGATCCCGCAATCTACACTACTTCTTAGCTAAGCAGCAAACCAAAACTCGAATTTTAAGGCGCAATTGACTCGCGCCTACCAAAACACGATCCCGCAATCTACACTTCTTCTTAGCTAAGCAGCAAACCAGAACTTGAATTTTAAGGCGCAATTGACTCGCGCCTACCAAAACACGATCCCGCAATCTACACTACTTCTTAGCTAAGCAGCAAACCAGAACTTGAATTTTAAGGCGCAATTGACTCGCGCCTACCAAAACACGATCCCGCAATCTACACTTCTTCTTAGCTAAGCAGCAAACCAGAACTTGAATTTTAAGGCGCAATTGACTCGCGCCTACCAAAACACGATCCCGCAATCTACACTACTTCTTAGCTAAGCAGCAAACCAGAACTTGAATTTTAAGGCGCAATTGACTCGCGCCTACCAAAACACGATCCCGCAATCTACACTACTTCTTAGCTAAGCAGCAAACCAGAACTTGAATTTTAAGGCGCAATTGACTCGCGCCTACCAAAACACGATCCCGCAATCTACACTACTTCTTAGCTAAGCAGCAAACCAGAACTTGAATTTTAAGGCGCAATTGACTCGCGCCTACCAAAACACGATCCCGCAATCTACACTTCTTCTTAGCTAAGCAGCAAACCAGAACTTGAATTTTAAGGCGCAATTGACTCGCGCCTACCAAAACACGATCCCGCAATCTACACTACTTCTTAGCTAAGCAGCAAACCAGAACTTGAATTTTAAGGCGCAATTGACTCGCGCCTACCAAAACACGATCCCGCAATCTACACTACTTCTTAGCTAAGCAGCAAACCAGAACTTGAATTTTAAGGCGCAATTGACTCGCGCCTACCAAAACACGATCCCGCAATCTACACTACTTCTTAGCTAAGTAGCAAACCAGAACTTGAATTTTAAGGCGCAATTGACTCGCGCCTACCAAAACACGATCCCGCAATCTACACTTCTTCTTAGCTAAGCAGCAAACCAGAACATGAATTTTAAGGCGCAATTGACTCGCGCCTACCAAAACACGATCCCGCAATCTACACTACTTCTTAGCTAAGCAGCAAACCAGAACTTGAATTTTAAGGCGCAATTGACTCGCGCCTACCAAAACACGATCCCGCAATCTACACTTCTTCTTAGCTAAGCAGCAAACCAGAACTTGAATTTTAAGGCGCAATTGACTCGCGCCTACCAAAACACGATCCCGCAATCTACACTACTTCTTAGCTAAGCAGCAAACCAGAACTTGAATTTTAAGGCGCAATTGACTCGCGCCTACCAAAACACGATCCCGCAATCTACACTTCTTCTTAGCTAAGCAGCAAACCAGAACTTGAATTTTAAGGCGCAATTGACTCGCGCCTACCAAAACACGATCCCGCAATCTACACTACTTCTTAGCTAAGCAGCAAACCAGAACTTGAATTTTAAGGCGCAATTGACTCGCGCCTACCAAAACACGATCCCGCAATCTACACTACTTCTTAGCTAAGCAGCAAACCAGAACTTGAATTTTAAGGCGCAATTGACTCGCGCCTACCAAAACACGATCCCGCAATCAACACTACTTCTTAGCTAAGCAGCAAACCAGAACTTGAATTTTAAGGCGCAATCGACTCGCGCCTACCAAAACACGATCCCGCAATCTACACTACTTCTTAGCTAAGCAGCAAACCAAAACTCGAATTTAAAGGCGCGATTGACTCGCGCCTACCGAAACACGATCACGCAATCTACACTACTTCTTAGCTAAGCAGCAAACCAAAACTCGAATTTAAAGGCGCGATTGACTCGCGCCTACCAAAACACGATCCCGCAATCTACACTTCTTCTTAGCTAAGCAGCAAACCAGAACTTGAATTTTAAGGCGCAATTGACTCGCGCCTACCAAAACACGATCCCGCAATCTACACTACTTCTTAGCTAAGCAGCAAACCAGAACTTGAATTTTAAGGCGCAATCGACTCGCGCCTACCAAAACACGATCCCGCAATCTACACTACTTCTTAGCTAAGCAGCAAACCAAAACTCGAATTTAAAGGCGCGATTGACTCGCGCCTACCGAAACACGATCACGCAATCTACACTACTTCTTAGCTAAGCAGCAAACCAAAACTCGAATTTAAAGGCGCGATAGACTCGCGCCTACCAAAACACGATCCCGCAATCTACACTACTTCTTAGCTAAGCAGCAAACCAGAACTCGAATTGTAAGGCGCAATCGACTCGCGCCTACCAAAACACGATCCCGCAATCTACACTACTTCTTAGCTAAGCAGCAAACCAAAACTCGAATTTTAAGGCGCAATTGACTCGCGCCTACCAAAACACGATCCCGAAATCTACACTTCTTCTTAGCTAAGCAGCAAACCAGAACTTGAATTTTAAGGCGCAATTGACTCGCGCCTACCAAAACACGATCCCGCAATCTACACTACTTCTTAGCTAAGCAGCAAACCAGAACTTGAATTTTAAGGCGCAATTGACTCGCGCCTACCAAAACACGATCCCGCAATCTACACTTCTTCTTAGCTAAGCAGCAAACCAGAACTTGAATTTTAAGGCGCAATTGACTCGCGCCTACCAAAACACGATCCCGCAATCTACACTACTTCTTAGCTAAGCAGCAAACCAGAACTTGAATTTTAAGGCGCAATTGACTCGCGCCTACCAAAACACGATCCCGCAATCTACACTTCTTCTTAGCTAAGCAGCAAACCAGAACTTGAATTTTAAGGCGCAATTGACTCGCGCCTACCAAAACACGATCCCGCAATCTACACTACTTCTTAGCTAAGCAGCAAACCAGAACTTGAATTTTAAGGCGCAATCGACTCGCGCCTACCAAAACACGATCCCGCAATCTACACTACTTCTTAGCTAAGCAGCAAACCAAAACTCGAATTTTAAGGCGCAATTGACTCGCGCCTACCAAAACACGATCCCGCAATCTACACTTCTTCTTAGCTAAGCAGCAAACCAGAACTTGAATTTTAAGGCGCAATTGACTCGCGCCTACCAAAACACGATCCCGCAATCTACACTTCTTCTTAGCTAAGCAGCAAACCAGAACTTGAATTTTAAGGCGCAATTGACTCGCGCCTACCAAAACACGATCCCGCAATCTACACTACTTCTTAGCTAAGCAGCAAACCAGAACTTGAATTTTAAGGCGCAATTGACTCGCGCCTACCAAAACACGATCCCGCAATCTACACTTCTTCTTAGCTAAGCAGCAAACCAGAACTTGAATTTTAAGGCGCAATTGACTCGCGCCTACCAAAACACGATCCCGCAATCTACACTACTTCTTAGCTAAGCAGCAAACCAGAACTTGAATTTTAAGGCGCAATTGACTCGCGCCTACCAAAACACGATCCCGCAATCTACACTTCTTCTTAGCTAAGCAGCAAACCAGAACTTGAATTTTAAGGCGCAATTGACTCGCGCCTACCAAAACACGATCCCGCAATCTACACTTCTTCTTAGCTAAGCAGCAAACCAGAACTTGAATTTTAAGGCGCAATTGACTCGCGCCTACCAAAACACGATCCCGCAATCTACACTACTTCTTAGCTAAGCAGCAAACCAGAACTTGAATTTTAAGGCGCAATTGACTCGCGCCTACCAAAACACGATCCCGCAATCTACACTACTTCTTAGCTAAGCAGCAAACCAGAACTTGAATATTAAGGCGCAATTGACTCGCGCCTACCAAAACACGATCCCGCAATCTACACTACTTCTTAGCTAAGCAGCAAACCAGAACTTGAATTTTAAGGCGCAATTGACTCGCGCCTACCAAAACACGATCCCGCAATCTACACTACTTCTTAGCTAAGCAGCAAACCAGAACTTGAATTTTAAGGCGCAATCGACTCGCGCCTACCAAAACACGATCCCGCAATCTACACTACTTCTTAGCTAAGCAGCAAACCAAAACTCGAATTTTAAGGCGCAATTGACTCGCGCCTACCAAAACACGATCCCGCAATCTACACTTCTTCTTAGCTAAGCAGCAAACCAGAACTTGAATTTTAAGGCGCAATTGACTCGCGCCTACCAAAACACGATCCCGCAATCTACACTACTTCTTAGCTAAGCAGCAAACCAGAACTTGAATTTTAAGGCGCAATCGACTCGCGCCTACCAAAACACGATCCCGCAATCTACACTACTTCTTAGCTAAGCAGCAAACCAAAACTCGAATTTTAAGGCGCAATTGACTCGCGCCTACCAAAACACGATCCCGCAATCTACACTTCTTCTTAGCTAAGCAGCAAACCAGAACTTGAATTTTAAGGCGCAATTGACTCGCGCCTACCAAAACACGATCCCGCAATCTACACTTCTTCTTAGCTAAGCAGCAAACCAGAACTTGAATTTTAAGGCGCAATTGACTCGCGCCTACCAAAACACGATCCCGCAATCTACACTTCTTCTTAGCTAAGCAGCAAACCAGAACTTGAATTTTAAGGCGCAATTGACTCGCGCCTACCAAAACACGATCCCGCAATCTACACTACTTCTTAGCTCAGCAGCAAACCAGAACTTGAATTTTAAGGCGCAATTGACTCGCGCCTACCAAAACACGATCCCGCAATCTACACTTCTTCTTAGCTAAGCAGCAAACCAGAACTTGAATTTTAAGGCGCAATTGACTCGCGCCTACCAAAACACGATCCCGCAATCTACACTACTTCTTAGCTAAGCAGCAAACCAGAACTTGAATTTTAAGGCGCAATTGACTCGCGCCTACCAAAACACGATCCCGCAATCTACACTTCTTCTTAGCTAAGCAGCAAACCAGAACTTGAATTTTAAGGCGCAATTGACTCGCGCCTACCAAAACACGATCCCGCAATCTACACTACTTCTTAGCTAAGCAGCAAACCAGAACTTGAATTTTAAGGCGCAATTGACTCGCGCCTACCAAAACACGATCCCGCAATCTACACTACTTCTTAGCTAAGCAGCAAACCAGAACTTGAATTTTAAGGCGCAATCGACTCGCGCCTACCAAAACACGATCCCGCAATCTACACTACTTCTTAGCTAAGCAGCAAACCAAAACTCGAATTTAAAGGCGCGATTGACTCGCGCCTACCGAAACACGATCACGCAATCTACACTACTTCTTAGCTAAGCAGCAAACCAAAACTCGAATTTAAAGGCGCGATTGACTCGCGCCTACCGAAACACGATCACGCAATCTACACTACTTCTTAGCTAAGCAGCAAACCAGAACTCAAATTTAAAGGCGCAATAGACTCGCGCCTACCAAAACACGATCCCGCAATCTACACTACTTCTTAGCTAAGCAGCAAACCAGAACTTGAATTTTAAGGCGCAATCGACTCGCGCCTACCAAAACACGATCCCGCAATCTACACTACTTCTTAGCTAAGCAGCAAACCAAAACTCGAATTTAAAGGCGCGATTGACTCGCGCCTACCGAAACACGATCACGCAATCTACACTACTTCTTAGCTAAGCAGCAAACCAAAACTCGAATTTAAAGGCGCGATTGACTCGCGCCTACCGAAACACGATCACGCAATCTACACTACTTCTTAGCTAAGCAGCAAACCAGAACTCAAATTTAAAGGCGCAATAGACTCGCGCCTACCAAAACACGATCCCGCAATCTACACTACTTCTTAGCTAAGCAGCAAACCAGAACTCGAATTGTAAGGCGCAATCGACTCGCGCCTACCAAAACACGATCCCGCAATCTACACTACTTCTTAGCTAAGCAGCAAACCAAAACTCGAATTTAAAGGCGCGATTGACTCGCGCCTACCGAAACACGATCACGCAATACGCTCGCTCCTCAACTACGCAACAACTCGTGCCGTCTCTGTCTGTTTTGAACAGAGTTGTAATAATTTTTAGCGCGTCTGATCAATATTTGATAGCACGCAACGTAAAAAGGTGCGAAAGTATTTAATTTTCAAATTTCGCTTTTATCGCAAACAAAATGCAGATTTCGCTTTTATCGCATCTATTTCGTAAAAACGAAATTTAAGTACCCCTAGTCATATGCTATGGGTTGATTATGGTCCTGTGTGTAAGGGAGGAACGGCTGGGCGGCTTTCGTGTAAAACTTTAGTTTGGATTCGAGTTCAAAATATTTGGCCAAACTTAATAACTATTTTTTTAATCAAAAAGTATAGCACATATTTAGTACGAATATGTATTAGTTTATTTATTTGTGTTTTAAAATATAAAATAAAACTATTAGTAATTGTTAAAAAAATATATCAAGCCCAACCTACTGCGTAAATAAAGTAAAACATTGAAAAAATAACGTTTGAGTCGAAATTTTTAATTTATTATTATTAGCAAAAACGTTCCATGTCTGTAGTAAAATGGTAAATTAATTCGCTGTTTTTCCTACTGCCTACCCTGATTAAAAATTATGTGCATCCCACTGACAGCCACCATCAAATTTATAATAATACTAAAAAAGAAGAATGATGTAAACACTTGTATTATTCAGGCAAATCTGGAGGGGCTCGTGAAGGCCAACTGCAACAACGCGACGCAGTGCACCGCCATGCAGGGACTGTTCAACTGCTCGCTAGGACACTGCTCCAACTACACGGAGCTGCTGCAGTGCACCAACCGAGGAGAAAAGCCTGAAGTGGATGTGGACAAAGACAGCGGCAAGCTGACGGGGCAGTACGAGTGTCATGGTGATGAACACGATTAAACTACTGAAAACTGAGTTCTCTGTTTTATTCTATCTAGTATCGTTCTCAATGTCAATAAGGAAAACCAGTCCATATTTAAAAAAAATTGATTTAATTTTTCGAGTCTCCCAAAATCGCACCAAATCTATGATCGTGACGTTTGACGACACCAGTCTCAAATAGCCTACTTTTTTTCAACCGTCGTTTCATTTTGTATGGGGGTCGAAACGTTTTTTTTTATTCTTAAGATTACCCGCTTTTAACGACAAAGAACACCAGGTATAATGTCAGCGATGACCGGATAAATCATCACAATGATAATTCATCACATCTTTGAAAATTTATATAAAGTCATGGAAAGTGAAGAAACAAAAACTTTTTTAACTGGTTTAAGTAGGTTAAGTTAGGTTAGGTTAAGTTAGGTTAAAAATAATTTCATCGTTTCCAATGACTTTATATCACTTTTTAAAAATGTGTTGAATTGTCACTGTGTTGAGTTATCATGGAACCGTCCACTTTTGTGATAATGTTTTTAAATGCATGTTTAGGTATTTCTTGTTTTTGAGCATATTTTATTTATTTTTTGTGAAATACAGTGAATCCGATAACATTTCACAAAATCAGATAATCATATAATATTACATAAATAAATCAGTTAGAGCAGTTATCAGTCAGATCAGTTATCCTTGTGTTGAACAAAATATGTATTGCTATCTTGAAGTCGCTGAAGTTCAAATGAAAATGTGTACCTCAGAAGAAAGGTAGTTTAGGAATGCAGTCATTCTCCACAAAGGCATGATAATTGGTAGGTTGGTCCTGCCTCTTGAAAAAATAAAGAGCCTGTGCTGCCTAGCTCTGATGAAGTTATCGGGGACATAAACTCTAAATAATATTTGTCTTAACTCTAACATTGACATTTTTTTCGGATTCACTGCACAAATTCAAACGTGGCATCATGTCAATAATTTAAACTATTCAATGCGCATACATACAGACACACACACACACAAACACTCACACATACATTACACATACACACACCTATATACTACACACGTCACCTGGTAATTAAGGAATAAACATACTACTTAGCAGACATTACAAGGAAACATATCATAGGTACCCAACATGAAATATAATATCCTATTCCTGTATTGTTTCATCTCTGTAAATCATGTACTGTTTGTTTCTATAATATAAAAGAAAATAAAAGCGTAGTACGTTCCAGGACATCATGTTTGCAAATGGGCCCATTACGCAGCATATGTGCCACCAACATGATTCCTCCATTTCCATCTGATCTCTAGAGTGTCCTAGACCTAGACAATCTAATGCTAGCATTGCATTGCATATTTTTAAGTTTTTATTCACTTAATTTCACCGTTGCGGTTTTCACAAATCACTTTTTTATATTAACTCCACACAGGAGGCCCTGAAGAAAATAATTTCCCTCAGGGCCTATGTCATCTTTGGGGATGCTGTGTGGAGGGTCTTTTTGTGGAGAGGAAGGAGTGAACATGGGTCTTGAAGAGTCCCATGTTGTAGGAGGGAGGAAACACAGAGGCCGGCAGTTCGTTCCACAGCCGAGCTGTTGAACTTAAGAACGAATCGTAGAAGCGACCCGTTCTCATGTGACAAATGTCAACCGTGTACAAATGTTGGGCGCGCGTTTGGCGTGTATCCTGACTACGCACCGGTGCCGAAGGGATCAATGACGTTAGTTCCTCAGAGCATCTTCCATTGTAATACCGATAGAACAAGGACAGCATACCTACCTGACGCCTGTGCTCTAAAGATTGCAGTCCGTTTGTTAAGATTGGGGAATCTATCAAACGGACCGCCCGTTTCTGCACAGAGTCAAGGGTTTTTTTCAGGTATTTAGGGGCTCCGGATCAGAGATGTAGTAGGGCGCACTTGCGATTTGTACAGGGTCTTCAGGGATTTGTATTTTTCAACCCAATATGTGCCCGGAAGTTAGATGTATTTGACCATGGTTTCTCGTTGAATTATGATTTACAGGCACCCGCTGCCTGAAGATCAGGCATCGCCTGGAGTGTGAGCGCTGGTGCCCGCGCATTGGCACCACGGCCGTCACTACCAACGTGCTGGTCGCGCGTGCCAACAGCGTGGTGGCAGCACGGTGCGCGCGTGGACTGGTGGGCGCGCCCGGCACCCCGGCGCGCGCACCGCTCTGGCTGCCTTCAGACGGCGTGCTGTTGGTCACGTGCCACACGGTGGAGCGCGCCAATGAAACTATCTCGTAAGTCTAATCTGTATTACTACTCGTGGCTCTATCCCACCAAGTTTTTATTGGGTATGCTCGGAATGAACCTTCTACGGGTCAGGAGGGATGTGCGCATTGCTACACATTTCTTCAGACTGATTCGTGGATGGTTTGAAAACTCGCTCATCATGGAGAGCGTTCTATGTTATCTCCGTCACCGACAATACCGGTGGGGAGAGCAATCTTGCTGATATTGACATTTTAGCATACATGAAGCTGCCTTTAAAAGGCAAGCTCTGTTTTTATTAGTATAGTTAATATACCCACCGTCCATATTTATGAAAGAATTTTCCATAAAAAATATATTTAAAAACGAATTTAAACGAAAAATAAAATATAATTTTTTGGAATAACTTAATGAGTAAAACCTCAAATTCTAATATTTAATTATTGAAGACAATATTAGCGATGCCTAAACAAAAATTTGAAACAGAAAAATCAGAAAAGATACGGTCACATCTAGGACTTGAACCTAGGACCATAGCATTAATACGCACTATAGCATTCATCAATGGGACTTGGCTAAACTGTCAACGGAATATGGTGTAATAGGTATATGAAAAGCACCTGTATAATGTGGTGCTTATCGAACAAAATACACTTTGAGTAACAAACTATTAAAGCAGTGGTTCCCAAAGTGGTCTACATGGAACCCCAGAGGTCGATTTCGACTTGCTAGGGGTTTATGTAAGCGAGAAAAAAATTGGCGAACGGGGGTACAAGTTAGAGGAAGCGTTAAGCGTTTCTTAAAAGACGTAATACACCTAACACAGATTTTGGGTACATAATAGACAAAGAAATTACTTATTTGATATTTCATGAAAAAGTTTATGTTCATATAATGTTTTTAGAGGTATAAGTGCACATAATTAGAGTCTTAGTTCATTTTTGCAAGAATTAGTATTATGTTGAAGCAGAACATTGAAAGTCGCGAATTTCCCCAGTTACCCAACTTGTCATTGCCAAAACTCCAGGATTTTATGACAACGCTTTGGCCTATATTCAAGATATAAATGTACACGCAGACTTCAAAACTAGATATATTTTTGACTGGAAAAACTGAGGCGTATCAGCAGTTCTAGCTTCAGAAATAAATAGTGTTACTTATCATTATAATATATTTATTTAGAATTAACGGCACAAATTCCATTTGCATGCATGATAGTTATAACCAGTCATAGTGCAATGTAGAAATAGGTAGAAAAAAAATTTAAGACAAAATTATTAGAAAACAATTCAAAAGAAGAAATAATCTGCATTAGTACAAAGTTAATGAAATAAATGAAGAAGAAACAAAAAGAACAAACTTGTTATGCTGTGACCTTTTTAAAAATGCACTGCTAAAATGTTTCATTAGTACAGCTTTATACTTCAATAGAGGTAAATTGAAAACATCAGCTACCATAAATAAGAGTTGCCAATGTAGTGTATGTAATCTATTTATAACAGAAATATAGCCTGCAACCTTAGTATAATTGTTACAATAATAAATACTAGGGAACCTTAATTTATTGGTAGGAACATTAAAATGAATCAACAATAATATATCAGGGTTATCCAAATTAAATTTAAAATTTTGTATTAAAATACGAGAATTTTTTCACCTTATTTCAAAAATTTCAATGAATTTTATAAAAAATCATAATCAAGGGATCCAAGTCACCTCAAAAATTTGCAATGGAATCTTTCAATTATATTAATTTGATTATTAAAGACATATTTTTTATAGCATTTCCATCTTTATACCTCATGGAAAAGGTTTTTAGTACGGTAGCCAATCTTTTTCCAAAAAAAAATGAAAAACCCGTTTGAAGTTAAGGAAACGTTAGGAATATTCAATATTCTGGAAAAAACTCGGAAAGACTTGCTGTGTTCTACATTTCGAAAAAGTTTAGGAACCTCTGGAGTAAGAAAACGTTCACTTAGTTAGGTCAGAAAACCATAAAATTCCATGCTAATTAAAAATGCTTCCACAATTATCGATCAGGTACTTAATACAAAGTAAACATATTCTTGTCAACACTAATCAGTCAGCGTCTACGTAGCGGTGCTATTAAGGCTGGAACAGCAAACTCATTACGCTATATTTTATATTATAGCTATCTTTATCGGCTCACTCTAATTAATTAAATCGTTAAATTGGCCTCGGCCAAATTAAACTCACGTATCTCGAACACTGTTGCTTGTAATGTCTTATTTAATGGAATACGACTCCGATAACGGATATGCTAAAATCTTAAAGTAACAATTTTTTTTTTAGAGCAATCCCGATGAGTTACAAAACTCATTGTAGGACGAGAGGAACTTAGAATAAATAGGTGGATGTTAATATGTACAATTTTACATTGGTATTTTGAAATCAAAATTTTAAGTTTCACATAAAAAACAGTAAAAAAATAGAAAAAGGGCGGTTAAGTAGAACAAACAAGAAGAACCCAAAAAGTAAACATACAGGGATATACACATAAGCACAAAGCCAAAATAAGAAATTACAAGAAGGTACTTACCCACTTAATACATTGGTACAAAGAGATTGTGCTCGATTACCAATACAGGGGTTAGGAAAGGAGAGAGAAAGAAACAAGACAAAATACAACACGACGAGAATGACGTATTTTCGTTTTTATATAAAAATATTTTAAAGCCTTACTTTTAATTTTTTTAGTATATGCTGGCTGTTTTTATACAAATCTGGAAGAGAGTTATAGAGTGTGTAGGCAATATGCTCGTAGTTAAGAGATTTTATCCCATATTTTGTAGTGTGTGTTTGAGGAATGCGGATTTATTTTATTCCGAGTATTGTGGTTGTGGATGTTTTGATTGTAAAGTAGCTTGATGTTAGTGTAGGTTGATTTTTGGCTAATTTGTAGGATGGTGCTCATTAGCTTAATATGTTACTCTAAGATTGGAATTCACTGATTTGCTTCTTATTTTATTATATTTGGCACAATTCGTCGCACTTACCTCAATATTATGTGAGTGTCCGCATTATGAAATCATTATCAGACCGGTCGGTGGCTGAGTTGACATTGCGTTTGGGTCCCACCCAAGCGTAGTGTATTCAATTCCTCGGCTGGCTAGGTACTCCATCACAACACAACCAGAGATGTGCAAAATGGGTACCCAAAACCATTTGAAATGCAAAATGGAAATGGGTCAAAACTTTTCCATTTGAAAATGCAAAATGCAAAATGGTTTTTAGAAAAGCATTTCAAATGCAAAATGCAAAATACCTATTTTCAAAATGCATTGAAAATGCAAAATGGTTTCTCAGGTCAAACAATCAAAATAATTATAGAATTTTTAAACAATTTTGTAATTTAATAATGGACATCAATGTAGAACAAACATATTACATGATGGTAAATCCAAAAACACCACAACTACAGATTATGAAACCACAAAAAATTTGCGCGGGACTAATGTTGCCAACGTAAAAACATAGAAACTGCTATCTAACATTTAATATTACAGCGTCATGGCCCCGTTCAGTATTTGAATCAGTATTTTTTGTAATGGTATCACTCAATTGCCAGGGCTCCTACCAGGGAGCAACTTAACAAATGTAAATTATCTCTCATAGCGAGGTTGAGGATTGACTGATATTTGGGGCTTATGAAAAAAAGATGAGTTGAGATAGTAGGAAGAATGTTGCAAAAAAGCATTTTAAATGGAAAATGCATTGAGAAAAGCATTAAAAATGCAAAATGCAAAATGGTTTTTAGAAAAACATTTAAAGTGCAAAATGGAAAATACCCATTTTGTATTTTGCATTTCCATTTGAAATGGATTTATTTGAAATAAAGCACATCTCTGAACACAACCAATATTTTCAGCTTTCTGTGGTGATTGTAGAAGATTTTCAAATACTGTCAGGTTATTCGTAACTTGGAAAATTTGTCTTTCTGTTAAAATTAACATTAAAAATTGACAATTTTATTTAATTATGAGGCATACCAGGCCTACGCTTCTTCGTATAGAAGCCAATAACTCGCAAATTACTCGCGCCATCACAACTTTTACCCACTACGAAAAATTACTACACAAACTTTGTTCATAATTCCTTGCAAACATACAACACTAGTTTATTTAAATTTTTTTACGCAATATAAATTATCTTAAAATTACTTTCATTTAACTTTTCGTAAAATTTTTATTAATAGCCAATTACAAATCGTGAGCATTTAATTCTCGATTTATAAATTTATCTTCATCTCTCCACGCACTTCTTCCAATTTATTATATGTAATTGCGTATGTCTTAATAAATAAATATAAATTTTCGGAAAAGGAATTTGAGAACCAAGAGGTAGTAGAAAACCCAAAGGATTTTAATATTGTGTCTTGATAAAAAAATAATTAAAAAATATACAAGTGCTCCTATGTTTTGTCAGGTCGGTATCAATTCCTAACCAAACAGGTTGTCTGTTCTAAGGAATATAAAGCGACCAAGCAAATAGATTAATCTTTTGTGAACATCTACCTAATGTTTGTGTATTCACGTAAAGATTTTTGGATCTAATAGTTTGACGTTGTCCATTTGGTGTAATTAATATGTAAGCTTATTATATTCTCCTGATAAAATGTCATTCTTCTCCGCCCATCTACTCAACCTAAACCCTCTATCCTATCTAAGAATAGCTTTATTTAAAAAACCTTGTTATAAATATTGTCTTCTCTCTGTCTCTCCCAATGCGGATTAGCCCAAGGCTTCTTGTATGGTAAATCCAGCCCAGATAATGTGCCATAAAAGATGTGTTTTTTAAGTAATTTTTCCTTGGCTTAGTAAGAGTTTATTCACCAAGAGGTCAACAGTCAACACCCTCTATAAGATTTAATACCCTTTGTTTATTACAGATTATCCAGCACATAAACCACAACATGTCATCATTATTTGTCCATTGTTTCTTTGGTTATTACTACTTGGTTGTTATCTCGTAAAAAATCAGGCTTACTTATTATAAAATTATCTCATGATTACCATCGTTCTTTGTGTATCTTTCTCTAATTTATAAAAATTACATCAGCTGTTCGAGAAGTAAAAGATAAAGATTTACTGGCAGGTAAAAACCGGCTGCCATCATACTATTTTTTCCCGTCTACCATTTACATAGATGCTTATGATCTGAATCTTAATACCATCAAATATTTAAATATTGAAGACAATATTAGTGATTTCTAAACGAAAATCTGAAACAGAAAAATCAGAAAAGGAAACGGTCACATCTGGGACACGAACCCAGGACCCTTGTCTTTCCGTGACAGTGCTCTACCAACTGAGCTAATGGGACCCTATTCCCCTCGGTCACTTTTAACTGTATCATACTTCGAATAAGAACTACTAACATTGTCTTCATTTTTTCACCGCACATTTTTTTTATTGGCAACTATCTTTATGTATGATTTTTCTGTTACAGATTTTCGTTTAGAAATCACAAATATTGTCTTCAATATTTAAATATTACAATTTGAGGTTTTACTCAATAAAGTTATTCCGAAAAATAAATAAACCATCAAATATTGTTTTTATCAATGTACCATTCTATCTAAACTTACTATATATCACGCCATTTATAGTTATAAAAATTGAACCGATAGAAGAAATAATACCAGACAACTCTGTTGTGATCTACACTCGTTGGATAACAGTTCATAATACTCTAATTGCAGGTGAACGGGCATCTTATTCGAATAGGTTTTTTTAATTCTTTGCCGGTGTAAGAACGAATTTTCCATATTTTGCTGCTATGATATTATTGCGCTTAATAAACTACAGTACACTAATAGTATTATATAAAATATACTTCCCTCGTTAGTAAAATGCAGTATACGGCCAAAAATTGAAAAATTACTTAATTATGTACGGGGAATGGTCTAGTCATTTATTCCAAGCTGTTTCCATTATTTAAAAAGCAGTAATCGACGCATTTTAATACTAAAATATGGAAAAATGTTTTGTCTTTAACAAAACTCATGGTAATCGGACCTAAAAGTTACTTTTTTTTTTACTTAATAACAGCAAGTTCACCATCGTAAAAATGCAATACGTATGTGATACTATTATTTTTTTACATGTGAACATGAACAGCAATCATACTGTATTAACACACTTCTGGCGAGAATCGTAAACTTTAATCATATTAATCATATCATGCTGTTATTGTGATGAAGTAATAAGTATTGTATGTATTTATGAATGAAGTATAAGTATTGTACCTAGCAATTCAATGTGTCATCAGTAAAGATGAATTGTAAACCAGAGTACAGGTAACAATAATAAATTGTTTATGGATATATTTGTATTATACCTATAACCCATTCTTGTTTATCGGTTACTATGTTTGTTAATATTATAATTTTGGTTATTTATTTGTATTAAAACATCCATGTATATAATTTTTCACATTTAAGTACTGAAAAAAAATAAGGGTAGTGTAGTCAGATTTATTATTTGTGATAAATAAGATAAGTAAGTACTTTTACGTTCTTTAGTTTTATGAGGTGTATAACGAAATGTTGTTGCTCCTAATCTGACACAAGAGAGTGACAATGGATAACTTACGTACTATCTATACTCCCTTTCATCTGTCTCACTCAGGCACGCAGTCTCTTTCATATCCGCAAACATACGATCAGGTAGGAATAACTTTTACGACGGTCCTACTTAAATGGCGGAAAAGGCATTGTTGTCTGATAATTTCATACAATTATTTTACATATATCTCTTTATGAATGTCCCAACAATATGTATATGTATTTAAAAATGTGACCCAAGTCTTCCCCCTCTGCAAATTCTTGTCTTTTATGTGGAAGAATATTTTGTTAAAAGTAAACTATATTTAAACTCGTAGAACGGATAATAAAGCCTATCGCACGAAGATGCGAAACTTTTTGTTTTTTCTTTTTTTGTTCTCATGCGAAAACGAAAAAATATGTTTCCATGATAACTTAACACAGTGACAATTCAACACACCTTCAAAAAGTGATATAAAGTCATTAGAAACGATGAAAAAAAATTAAACCTAACCTAACCTAACCTACTTAACCCAGTTAATAAAGTTTTTGTTTCATCACTTTTCATGACTTTTTATAACTTTTTAAAGATGTGATGAATTATCGTTTTGATGATTTATTCGGTCACCAAAAAATGGTTCCATGATAACTCAACACAGTGGTTATTCAACACACATTTAAAAAGTGATATAAAGTCATTAAAAACGATGAAATTTTTTTTTTTAACGTAACCTAATCTACTTAACCCAGTTAAAAAGTTTTTGTTTTATCACTTTCCATGACTTTTTGAAAATGTGATGAATTATCATTTTGATGATCCGGTCACCCCAAAAAATATATGTATTGTGATAAAAAAACCTACTTATTTTACAAATAAAACATCAGTAAGTTGCCCAAAACACTGACTTTATGGAGTCGTATTACAAAAGTAGGCTTTGAATGGAACCCTTGTTTTCACCCGCATGAAGCGTGTTAATAAATAAATAAAAAAAGTGGGTGTGTCAAGCCTACGCAAGACAGAAGTGAAACTTCTAGTATTCCTCTCTCTCTATTTTCATTTCATCATCTCTATTTTCTCTCTTAGGTTAGTTTGAAAATTAGAGGTTAAATAATTCAACGACGAAGCATGGATTTGCTTTTTCTAATATTTTCTTATAGATGAATGACGTTCGATTAATGTATAGTTCCAAAAATTTTCAATTTATTCACAAGTATACAATATTACATAAATAACAATATTACAATTAAAAATTACAAAGAAATTACAATGACAATTTACCAATCATGTGCCATTTTCATTGTCAATTTCATGAATATCATTTCCTAATGTCGTGATAATTGGGTTATGGTAACTAAAGTGCGAGATATATACATGAGCACTTAAATCCTTAATGAATCGTGCAAAAACTGCATCGATTGTTGTCCCGTGTCGGGAGAGAACGTTCGTGAGCGGCTCCCCCACCTCAACAAGCGCATATGGTGAGAGAGGGACAGTGAACGGTGAGCGGTGGTGGGGGTACCCGCATTTTCGTGTCGATCCTGACTCGGTTTTACTCCGTCCCCGAATTACGCGCCTAAAGAAGTTTCACTTCAAAAATATGGTGTGCGAACTTAATTTTTTTTACCTATGGATTTGATGCTTTTAAAGCTTGTTGTTGTTAATTGTTTTCAATTTTGTTTTAAAAATCCGTGAAGGATCCATGAATTTTTGATACAGATAAAATATCTAGCTTAGATCTATCGAAGTGCTTGGTTCTGGAAGGGATCATATGATTGGTTTGATTTGACCCTTTCTGGAACCGAAGCATGATTAAGCTGCCTGTGGCTGTTGCAGTAAACCAAACTTTCCGGTGGTGGAAATATTAAATAATTGTTTTTTTTTTCAGGGGAACAGATTGCATCAATGGAACAGTGATCCCACCGGCTGAACTGCCGCAGCCCGCCATGAACTTTACCCAGCTAAGAGTGCTCTGGGAGAAGGCCATGGAAGGAGAACCACTGAGGAATAACCAACGGTAGGTAATGGTTGTAATAGACTAGCCTTACACTTCACCACTTGGCTGATTTACAAATGGATATAACAAATCTAATGCCACTAAAGATTAATAATAGCAGAGAATTAAAAATATATGCGAATACACTGTATTCCATGTTCATACCGCGAAACAATGAAAAAATAGCAAATATGTTACGATAATTTTCTTATTTTTTCGTTTAATTTTTATTTCTTCGCACTCGGTCAGGATTGTATTAAAAATTTGAAATGGCTATTTTGTTATAAGAACACGCGCATTAATCGCAAAAGTAGAGGTACAATTACACAGGACAATTTTTATTTAATTATTTATGGTGATTAGAAGTTCTTTGTTTATGACTTTTCTCTTAAATGTCTCTCTGTCTCTCACTTGCCTGACTTTAAAGCGCCCCTGAGGTGATATCTCACAAAAGCGGCGCTATACAAATTGTCCAAATATTATTATTATTTATCGTATATCGCCATCTTATTTGAATGCCATAATGATAGCGGAACACAGTTCTGCATATAAAAGTTAAGTAAAGAATGGTCAGACTTTTGGAACACAAAATACGCCCACTAGCCATTAAATTCTGGTGTTCTTCTTTATTCAATGGTTGATGAATGATACATTCCAGCGTAACGTTTTGAGGTTTTGAAACGGTGTTTGTTGACCTTTGAAATCGACATCAATATAGTATTCAGTATGATAATTTCTGTTCGTTTACTGCTAACATTACAAAATAGGTTATACAAGAGATGAGTTGGGAAATTATTCCACATCCGATATTCTCCTGATCTTGTTCTAATGGATTTCATCTCTGCCGCTCAACATCCAAAAATCACTTATTTTACAAAAAATTCACAAAGGAGGCCCCGAGGAAAATGATAGGAAAGGAAAGGAAAAAGAGAAAGTAGGAATGAGAGTAGGAATCCAGGGGATCAGTGTGTTCAGGAGTGACGGACGTATGAATCCTTCCCTACCGTTCCAGTGCAAGGCGATGGGTTGAGAGAGTTCAGCTAGAGATGTCAAAGGGACTCCCTCAACCGGCCTCTCCCGATCCGGCTCGCCATGCAGCTGGTGGGCAGGCACATCTGCTACCAAGACATGAACAAACTTCACCCCCATTAACACGGGCACCCTGGGGTGACCTATGGCAGAGGTTGTACAGTAAATAGTTCCCCGGGGCGGGGACATTCATAACTGCCTACCAAATTATTAATTTCTTTTAGAAACTATCTGTACCCAGAGCCAAGAATCGTGCCGCTCTGCCACGGAGGTCGTAAAATACATCCCTTTCCAAAATATTTAAGCAAAAATCACCCCTCTTCCAAAAAAATGTGCCAACATTTCGAATAGCTTTTCCCGACATCCATTTTGGAGATAAAATAGACAAAATTGAGTTATTAACAGCCAATCAATCAACCTTTAACAATCAATATCCATAAATATCATCGATCAATAGCGCCATTAATTGGATTGATTGACCGAGCTCGGTAATTCGAGCTGGGGCCGATCAAATTTAGAAGCCGAACGACGTCATCGCCTAATGACATCAGTTCAAATGATAATTGCATAACAGATATACCGAGCTTTAACTTATGAGTATTGGTGTGTGACTGTTGTGGACAAGTAGCAAAACTAATGATAGTTAGAATTACAATAACATAGGATACCAACCATGGATGGAAGGGATGAAGAAAAGAACTCAGAAGAAGGGTCCGTTTAGGGTTCAGCAGCAATTATTGGCAAAACTGAAGACATTATTTCAGGGAGGCTTATGTCCAAATCTGGACGCCACACAGCTTTAAAAAAAATTATTAAATGGAGACGGATAGGATAATAGAGTGAAGTTAAATCCAAAGATTATGATAAAACAAATTATTATAAGCAATAATTAGTCGCCTGAAATATCAATACAAATTGAAAATATCTCCCGAGTAAAAATAAATTCCATCGACGGGAATTGAACCCGCACCTTCTGATGTCCGGTCAGATGCTCTGGACTACTGAGCCACTTCGGCTTATTTCCAACCCGCCAAATAATTCAATATGTACCTACTAGTACTTCAATCAACAATTACTGCTTATTATATTTTTTTTCACCTGTAAAAAACCAACTTTATTTTGTAGGAAAGACTTTGTTAGTGCTAAATTTCCCACTAGATGGCATCAAGACATATTATATCTACATTTGTTGGTGAAATATTTTGACTTATCAAATATTATTATTTTTTTAATGATAAAGTAATGTTTATTAGACAAATTATTATATTGCTTATAATAATTTGTTATCCTTTGTGCTATGCATAAAACCTTGTCTTATAAACATTAGTTTATCATTAAAAAAATAATTATGATACAAAATAGTGTCTCAATGAATTTCGTGGTAAAAGTGACTAATTAACGCCCCTTTTCTACAGGAATACACTAGTATCCGATACTCATGTTGTATTCTACTCACGTCGCGTCGTAAAGAACTTGTTGCACACAGTCCGTACACGTGTCTACTGAAATCACGAGTTGAAATGTAAAAACTAGACTGCTTTCATAACCTCACTCACAACCAATCAGTGGATCTAGCTGTCATTTTTACATCCTGTCATTCTTTGTTGACTGTTCTGTTCTAAGCATTGATTTAAATACACGCATTGTCACAAATGTTTAGAGTCTCGATGCCGAAAGCGGGAACAACCTCGCAGTCGCGGGAGACTGGCGTCGCCGACGAGTTTGCCTCTACCCAGACATAAAGCGGTAGCTGCCAAGATAATATCGGATATTACGTTTAAATAAGATTTTAAAAACCTTTAATTATCAACTCTCCGATAAAAAATAATACGAAGGACGTTACGGAAAATCACAAAATCTTTAAAATTGGAACTGACTGTGTAAGGAATTCATAAAATACCTACCTAATTAGTTATGTATGGTAGGTATGGTAGATATATCCTACCACTGTTTCTGATAAGTATAATCACTTTGATGTGAATGGAATATTTGCAGACCTCACGGAGGTTCATCTCTTCTACCCCACGGAATCTCCCTGCAGATCTTCCCCACACCCAGCAGGCTGTACATCAACCTAGCGGGCTGTGTCAACACCCTCAAGGGAGAGTGCAAGCAGTTCTTGCTGGACTACGGGCAAGACGGGAGGGAGCACACGGCCAGGAGCCGCTACCCTTGCTTCTACAACAAGGTAGAACCTTCAATTCTCCATGTTCACTTCACAGGGAAGTCAGAAGATCATCTTCTTCTCGGCGATACATTTATGGGCCTATGGACTTCTGCAGGTGATCTACGCTGTATCCTGTCCCTAGCCTTTCATCTTCAGTTTCTAGATATTCCCATTCTTTGTGTAAGTCTGTCTGCAATATATCAGAGTTTAACCAAACCTCTATTGAGGATGGAGGACTTCGCATTCATTAACGCATCATTATCGAATATTTATAATCCGCTAAGAGACAACGCTGTAAATTTAGTGCTGCCGCTGGAGGGATCGATCCTAGAAGCCAAAGAAGCGACTGGTGAGCGGTGAGTTATCTTTGTTCATGTTATTAGTGAGGGTTTCGCCTACACTTCTCTCCAATCATTTCTCTGGTAATCTGACCATTTAACACGTCTGAAAGACCCATTATCTTGCACCCGTCCTGCTACAGTCACCCTGTACGCAGTCAGTCAACCTCGAAATACTTGAAAGCTGTTAGGAGTGCTTTTAAATTATTCATCTTTCAGGCATTTAAATATTTACACTGGCAGTTTATTTTACATTATTTCGGGTGTAGAGTATAATTATTAAAAGGTTTTATGGGAAATATTACCATAATAATGTGTTTTTTTAAGAAGTTTTATTAGGTGTTGTAGGCTGTTATAACTCTCTTTAAACACGGAAATGAGAAACTCGGAAAACGATTAAATTACCCTGGTTAAAAAATGTTTATGTAAATTTTGTTTAGCTTCCAAAAATAATGTTGACACAAGTGAATATTCTGGTTACATGGGAGCCAAGTTCATCTAAATCTATGGTGATTTTTGGGAAATTCAACTACCTCCGCCATGCGCCAGCCTTCATTCCTCTATGTTTTTTTCACTAATTTGAAAAGATTGATTGACATTGAATATATCTAATGGTTAGTGCACTTATCGTGTTACAGAACGACCCGTTCCTGGTGCTCGCCAGGTTCGACTTGACGCAGACGTGGCGCGAGCTAATGGTGGCGGTACTGGTTCCATCCATACTCTTCGTTATTTCCCTCACCACGCTGTGCATCATCAACAGATCCGTCAAGGTCAGATTAAACACATTCAATAAGCGACAATAAAGACTGAAATAGAAAATGCACACAATATCATGTTCATGCCGCGATACTTCAGGAGGTTAATATCATCTAAGGAAAAACAGCGTGTAGAAAACGAAATACGGCCCAACACCCTAAAAATCAAATAGATGAAAGGATAAACACAAAAGATATCAAAATTCATTTATTGAAATTGCACAAATTAAAAAAAATGCAATCTTCCAAAAATGCTACTGTACCACCTACATAGGGCAGGTACTCACTATGGTCGGTATATCAGTTGCTTTTAAGTCCGGCTTGTGAGACATTTACGTCCGTCAAGTTGATCTCTGGTAGTCTGGAGTCCTGTCAAGATAAGCCTAGTGATACCATTACTAAAATTTACTGATATTCCGGCCCATAGACGTTTAAGAATATTTTTTATAACACTTGGTAATTTTAAGCTTGTTCGTGACATATGACGTTCGATATGAGATTACAAAGTGATTTATGATTTCAGGTTGGGGACGATGCAAAGCTGCGATGTTTGTCCTGCTGCCGCCAGAAGGTGCAACAACCTACGCCCACTTAGCACCACTATGGAAGGTTATATCCTTTACACTTAATATTGTATTCGTGTTATCGATTTGGGATAAGTATCGTATTTTGGAATATTCGATACTTTCTCAACTATACACACTTCCTTTTAATTCACAAACATCCCCATGCCCATAGGGAAAAAAGAACTCGTGTTATTTAGGTTCATTCGCAACTGATATACTGTAAATGCACTGGAGCGATTGGTATATATTATGAATATTATTTAATTAATTCCATTTCTCAAAATATTAATTCGGAAACATTTGAAACTGGTTACTGCGGTTTAAAACCAAGGAATCCACCTAGATTTCACCGTCTATCCCATATGTTTAGGTTTTATTAATTTGGCACATTATGGCGAGCGACCGCTCAAAACGTTTTTGCAAACTTGGCATAATGTGCCAAAAATCGCTCGAGTGGATAACAAAGACGTCGTCATCAAAAAATCTCAATGAATTTGGTAATTACAATTAATTTTCGAACTAATTTTGTAATATTTTCCTTTCAGGCTTCCCACAGAAGAACCGACAACGGAACACGAAGCCGCAGCATAAACTTAATTCAGGTTCTATTTTGATTCAATAACAGCAGATGATTGTTAAAATATTTCAACCAATTTTGTTTTTAAGAAAAAAAAATACAAAATTGAACTGATGGCTTAGTAAAGAAAAAAAATATTGAAAAAAGTTAAATTTTTACAGGAATTTATATATTATTATATTCCCATAGCCACACTTTTCAACAAGTACCTATCGTTTCAAAACATAAATATTTCATGGAAGGTAGGTGTTATTATAAAATATATATTTCATCGAAGATAGGTGTTATTATAAAATATATATTTCATGAAGGATAGGTGTTATTATAATATATTTAAAAAATTCATGGAAGATAGTTATTATTATAATATATATTGCATGGATGATAGGTGTTATTATAATATATATCTTTTATTCCCATTCCCACACTTTTCAACATGTATCGTTTCATAATATAAATATTTCATGGAAGACAGATGTTATTATAATTTATATGCATTTCATGGAAGACAGGTTTTATTATGATATTTATATAAATATTTCATGGAAGACACGTGTTATTATAATATATATTTTGTATTCCCATTGTCACACTTTTCAACATCTATTGTTTGAAAATATAAATATTTCATGAAAGATAGGTTTTATTATGATATATTTATTTCATGGAAGATAGGTGTTATTATAGTATATATATATTTCATGGAAGATTGGTTTTATTATGATATATTTATTTCATGGAAGATAGGTGTTATTATAGTATATATATTTCATGGAAGATAGGTTTTATTATGATATATTTATTTCGGTATATTTATTTCATGGAAGATAGGTGTTATTATAATATAGTTTAGACATAAAAACTCTTTAATACTCATCAAAAACAAACTTTTAATAAAAAAATTTAATTGACCTAATTAACTTAAGTCCTAACGCTGTTCATTGGACGTAAATTTTATACTAAATGTTCGTTGTGCCTTCTGTGTATTAATTTTAATAAAATTATGACATTTGCTAAAAATAATTTTAAGATTTAGGAACTACATTTAAAAAAAATGTATTATATATTTATGTACATTTTTATTCCTTTATTGATGTTACACAAAAACTATTTAAGATGCATTTAAAACTTTATATTTAAAATAATACGCAATGAATGTTGAAGTGAGGTATTATGTAAAAGTAAATTATATTACTTAAAATTTTTGTTAAAATTGTGGTTTGCCATAACTAGATTAAATTGTGAGGTTTTTACCCCTAAATTTATTTTTACTTTCAACCCGTTTATATACAACTCTTTGTCGAGATAAAAGTTAAAGTAACAAAACATTCAGAAAATGTATCCTAAGTAGTAGTATGTACGTGAGTGTTGGGGTGAGAAATGATATGTCCTGATTTTTTACAAGTAAAAACACAGTAAAATATTAAAAACTGTACTTTTGTACTTACCATAATCACTTGACAAATATTCAATCTCGGTAAGTATAAACGTAGTAAAACATTATACTGCCTTTTTACTTAGCATAGGCGCTTCAAAAACATTCACCAGTGAGTAAAAATAGAAAAGCGCTTTTTTTCATCAGATATTACTTTTTTATAAAATTTATTTATTAATGATAACAAATAATAGGTGTCTTTAAGCGTTTTGGCTAAAAATCAGTACATTAGGTCAATTAAAAATATGTTAAAAGGTTAAACAGAACTCGACACTTTCCTCTGGAAAATGACTCCAATGGGACTTACTGTGATTTTACTTACCACCCATAAGAGTGTGGGGGACAGAGAGCAAAATCTTCAGAAACTGAGGCACAGTTAAATAAATTTAGTGGTTGAAACAAAATACTTATCAATTAATTTAATTTTATTATATCTTTAGCCAGGGTTGCAATGTCGTGCTACTTCACAAATGTATTGCTTAGTTTTAAAGTGAATGTAAGAAAATGGTACTGTTTTTTAATACCTAAGCCGTTAATGTTTTAATAATATGCTTTGCCAATCGATATTGCTATTGATATAAAATATTCTCTGTGTGTGAGATTTAATGTATGAATAATACAGCTCCAACGAAACTGAAAACAATATTTATATTTTTGTAGTAACTAATGGGCTGTTTTCTCAAAAGAAGGAAGCAAGTTGTTTGGCTAAACTACAGACTTATTTTACACAAAGGCCTAATGCTATTGACCAAAATATTATAAATAAATTATTTATTAAAGGCTTAAAATGTATGTGATATTTGTGAAAACATTTGTAAAAGTAGACTTAATATCTAATTGTATATTAAGTAAATACGCATTTATGAAATATTTAAAAAAAATATATAATGTGTAGTTACTTTTAAACAGAATTTTCCATATTACCTCCTATATTTCAAAGTTGAAAAGTTTAAAATCGTTTAAAAACCTCCAAGCCCAAAAGCAAATAGGTATCATATACAACCAGTAAAAATAAAAATTCGTTTCACATAAGAAATAAAACTAAACCAAATATATTTTTTAGAAGTGGGATAACCACCAAGCAGTGGCGGCACGTGACTTATTGGTTTACTAGAGCAGTGGTCCCCAACCCCCGGTCCGTGTAGCAAATGGTAACGGGCCGCGAAAAAAAACTTATTCTGTTGAAAACATATTTAGGCTAAGTAACCGCCCACACAATACCGTTGAACACAATTCAATAAAAAAATATTTAAAATGTTCTAGAATATTAACATTTAACTCAACCACCCTCAGCGGGCCGCGGTAAATTTTTCAGACGGTGACCGGTCCGCGGCGACAAAAAGGTTGGAGACCACTGTACTAGAGTGCTAATATTATTAAAAATGGCAGTTCTGATGTTGCTGTAGCTGAAAACGGTTTTTTTATTTTTTTTTATAAAAATTGATTTTTTGTATAAAGATTTTCAGGAAATTACAGTTTAGCCGCACGAATTTCCTGAAAATCTTCATACAAAAAAATAATTTTTCAAAAAAAATGAAAAGTCGTTTTCAGCTACAACAACATCAATAACGCCATTTTTTGAAATATTAGCACTCTAGTAACCCAAAAGTCACGAGCAGCCGCTGCCATCAAGTACATATATACATTTTTAATTAGTTTTTAAACCCAGAGATCCCTTCTTAACTATGAAGTAAAAAAAATCGTTTTCTGAAGCAAGGAACAAACAGTGAACTCTGGCGTCATGAAACAAACACTTTTTTATCCGGAATTTCTAAATTAACGCGGCTACTCTTCAATTTCGCAACCCTGTTTCGTGTATATCCCACAGATCTTTGAAATATTCACTTGCTTTTTCTTCTTTGTACCTTTTTTGAGTTTTTGAAAAATAATGCTGAAATTCAAGTAAAACTATAAAATTTGTAAAAATTAGCTTTCATACTTAAACGCAACAATATACTGTTGATAAACTCATGTTTTATAACGTTCTTACTGTATATCTACTATAAAGCTTTTAATTTATTTATTTCCATCTTATTAAATTGTAATCTTCCAAGCACTCGAGCGATGGATTTCAAATTAGGTAGGTGATTTTAATGAATTATAAATTTAACTAATTTTTTAAAATATAAAACATTAAAATATGGGATAGATGGATTCGTTGGCTTTAAGTGGCAGTAAGCAGATATGTTTATTAATATTTTGAGATTTATTAAATAAATCGAAAACCAAACACCCGGAAATCTCCATCGCTCGTGTGGCTAAAAACTTTTACATGTACATTTACGTTAATAATTATTAAGCCTCTCATAGAGGTATAATATCCTAATATACCATTCGATGTGTCTTAATATGTGTGTATGTAATAACTTGTAGTTCTTCGTCTTTACAAAAAAATACTCGGTTTAAAGGAAGGTCCATTTTATTTTAGCTTTTGATGTTTGTATTTACATAAAATGCAGAAACTGATGTTCATAATATTATACAAGCCTAATAAATAAATAAGTTGAAACAAATATTTAAGGAAATGTCTTTGATTTTCGATACCTTGAACGAAAGAAAAATAAACATCTAATTTTGACAAAATTTACCCATTCCAAAAGTGAGTAAACTTTTTCGCCAGCATGTTAAAACTCCAAACCCAATATCTCCCATCCTGCGACAAGTTTTGACACAATGTAAGTTTACAGTTTTGACAAAATAATAAAGATTAAAAAAAAGCAAACAGGTTTATTTAATTATATGCATACTTAAATGACATAATATAATTTAAGACTGAAGTTATATATTCCCTATTTAATCAATGGATTTGAGCGATGTACAATTGTACAGTTACAGAGATATATACGCATTGATTTAGGTTAACTTATATGTGCCTAACTAGTATACTTGTGGGGGAACCCATGCACTTTTCATGCTCCGAAAGCGAGGACTTTTGCCTATCAGAACTCGCCAATCAACAGAGCGACTCAACTGCTAAACGATTCTTCTTTGACCATCGACATTTTTAACGTCACTTACAAACAGTTTAGCAGATATCTTTGGACGCATGTCACAAACAGTTGTACAGTTGCCTGCGTGGCCTTTTATACTTACTTGTACCTAAAAATTGAAATCTTGCATATATATTGTGCATAACCGTTTTATGGACAACACGAATAAATTGATAAATGTAATGAGCCACCATTAAACCCTCACAAAGCGATTCGATAATTCACCCATTACCAATAAATAGAAACAATATCTCCCAAATTGTACACGGACATCTGTTCAAGTAGCTTTCTCCTTACTTCGTTTCGAACTACCGAATCTTAAGCGTCCGAGAGACGTCCACATCCATTTTCAATAGTGGCGTCAATCTATGTCTTTGGTGTATTAACAATAATCGCTAATTGATCGTTTACTAAGGCAATTGAAGCGATTGACAATTGAGAATCCCCAGTGACGTGACTAGGAAAACGATGTGCATTTAGCATGTTTCGCTCCAGAGTTATTGAAAGAATAAACCAAAGAATCTACTGGTTTCGCCAGTGACTAAATAAAATATCAAATGGTTTTCGCACACTTCAGGTTTTGTTTCCGCGAACGTTCACAAAAACAACTGAGGCGAAACTATTGATGGGTCGATTGAAGTTCCGTCGACCGCATGTCGATGCACATTGTCAATGACATAAGAACACTGACAATGACATCGGTCGTCTCCGGACCCCTTTGGTCTTTGAAGTTGAAACACCGGCTCCTTGAAAAATTCTAATTGATAACCACGCATTGTTGTGTAAACTCGCAGAAAAAATAATCAGATAGTTAATGACAGTTTTTAGTTAAACCTGCACAAAGCGAAGTTGTTTTTTTCTTTGTAAATTATGCCACAAGCCTTTGTTCACTATATCCAACCATTTTTGAATACTGACACTATAGTTGTCAGTTGCCACCAAGCCTGGGAGGTGGCAATCATTCTACAAAATAAGGTGAGTCCTTACAGATAAGTCGTTTATGGCCCGATACATCAGTTTATTTAAAGCTCGGCTTGGTTGGAGTGTCGGGCTTAGCGCGGCTTTGAACATAATCTGGGTATGAGTCGTAAATCTAGATTTCATCAATATTCTACGTTTTGTCTATGATTTGTAAAAGAGGTATGTGTTTCTTTTTTCCTTGTACAACCAAAATACATATATATGCTGTCTAATAGCATCGACGAATCCCCCAATTCAATCAGCATGGTGCTATATGCGAGTTACTAATTTTAAATAGTATTTATTTGGCTGTAGTCAGTGCACTAGTCGTGAAATTATGGCAAATAAAACGCAGAAAACAAACTGTCTCGACGTTGAAAATCCTTCCTATAATATCTTAACAGACTTTCTAAGATTGATTAATTATCAATGAATAACCTTGAAATCCTTCATCGTGCGATGAATATAATAGTCCACATTAATAAGATTAGGCAATTAACGTAGATTTTGATGAGAAGGAAGTATGTATTGATTTACGTAAACGTCAGATTTGACATGTGTCAGTGCTAGCACCTCGGCGTCTAAAAGCAAACTATTCTAAGGCTGATCAAGGCAAAATTTAAGCGGGCCAATTAAGCCCGCTTAAATTTGTGCGAGGAATGTCGTACGATTATATAGCGAGGATACGGACTAAACGGTATACCGGACTCATATTCGTAGCAGAACCCAAAATGCAGATTTTGTTTATTATACCCGTAATATAAATAAAATTCTCAAGACGTCAGCTGATGGGATTATAATATCTGTTACAATATACATCTTACCTATAAGGGAAAAATGATCAACTTAAATGAATAAAGGGGCACTAGCACTAACCTTGAGTTCCTCTTGGCGCCTGTAGGCCTGCATCATGAGGTGCCTCCTGTCGTCCTCAGTAAGCACTGGCTCCCTGGCCGGGGCACCCTCTCCTCGCTTGCACAACTTCACTACCACCTTTAATAATCAACATCATTATTATTATACAGGTACCTACTAGCGCAGACCCGTGAAAAATCATATTTTTTTAATATAAAATAAAAAATAAATAATTTACATAAAATTACAAGGCCCTCAATCGAACCTCGATCAACTGCTTAGAAGGCAATTATGTTGACCATACCTACGCACACAACCATTTTAAGAACGGCGGCATAAATTCAATATATTTTTTTTTTTTTTAATTAGAATGCTACGTTGGTTCCTACTCACATTACCGTTACGTACTCACAACCGAAAATAAATTGTTAAATAAAAAGACAAATAAAATTATTATCTGGTAAAATATTATGCAATAAGTAATGAGGTACTTACTTAATCGCTTGTACGAATTTTTAACACAATAATTTTCAATTTTGAAAATGATACTAAATTCAAAGCAAATTCTTGTTTTAAAATTCATTGAACTAGAGTAACAGACAGATACACAACAAAAAATAGTATTTTTGATGATCATATTATGTTCAGAAACATTACTAAATCCAAAAGTATTCAAATTTTTTGATTAAAATTCCAGTAACTATACAATTAAAATGATTCTAACCGAACCTTTAAATATAATGACATAACAGTATTTTACGGTTTTAGTTCAAATAATTATTGACAGAAGATGTCTATAGACTAATTGCTATGAACAGAATATTATACATTAGGCTGTGGTAAAAAGTTTATCCGTTCTTTGCCAATTGAATACTCGTCGGGGTAACATTTAACAATATATTGCTCAAGCAGCCGCACTTATGTTGAAGGACATTTTTTATTTTATTGGCGAAAGGTCTTTGACTGGTTGTAGAAAAAAATATTTTAAAATGTATGTTGAAATAGGGACAAAATCTTACTTTGCACTTGTCGTTTCTGCCGAGCTGCTTACTAAGCGCAGCCCCGGGCAGAAGTTGCTTCCCGCAGAACCACATCACCGTGGTGGCTGGATCCATCACCTCGAGCGAAGCCTGGATTCATAAATAAATCAATCAATTAGGATATAGGAAGATAGGATTATTGCTAACTATTAGTTTACCTTTCAAGTACACTCGGCGTCACAAAATTCGCACCTATTACAAAATCTTATAAGCGATCGCCACTTTCAGATGTACAGCATCCTCGCCGTGATCCGTGCCTGAAGCCACCAGTCTCTTGAAACCGTTCGAAACCTCCAAAACGCAAAATGGCTTAAATTTAGTTGCCGAGCAACATCACACTGTCGCATCCCTGATTGCAGCAGTGCCACCACTTGAGGGGCTTCACCAGCAGTGGTGTCCGTTTTAAGGGGTTGTTTTCTAGCATGTGAATAATTACGTGTGTCCCTTTCAACGTTCGGGTAGTGAATGACCTATATTTGACTTAAACTGCTCCTTTAATTGCCCAGGAAGATGACGCAAGTTGTGACACTTTGTGGACAATTGTGCGATTTTTGTGACGCCGAGTTTATGTGGTCCAATAGCCGAGTCCGTTGTTACTTCTGTTTTCGCTACAAGGGCCATTCATGGTAAAGTGAAAATCATTGCAAAAACATTTCTCAATGAATTTCTAGGGAAAGGTATCTTAATTCATCACACAATATCAATTTATATACAATGACATTATAAAATTACAAAACACATTATATTCATACTAATCGAACAAAAAATATAGCACTGCTGTAGGATAGCAATTCATAGAATATCTGTGTAGTAATGAAATTGCTATATGAACGGCCCGCTGAAGTACGTCCACTGGACTTAGTTCAGTGAGATCACGCTCGCTGTCTCAGTATTGCATCGTCACTCTGTTCATTATTCATCTAAGTTTCTATCTCGTATAACATATATGTAGGTACTTGATTCATCCACAGGCAATTTTTTTCATCAATTTTTTTTCTGACTGAAAAATATTAGGTGAATTATTTCTTACTAATTTATTTAAAAAAATATGGGTGGCTAAAATTACTTTCTGACAATCGAATACGTCACAAGAACAGTCTCTCAATGTGATCAGAAATGATTTCTCTTTTTTTACATTCTCCACACAGGAGGCACTGAGTAAAATAATTTCCCTCATATCAGGGCCTAAATCATATTTGGGGATGCTGGGTGGAGGGAATTTTTGAGGACATGAAGGAGTAAACATGGGTCTCATGGTCAATAGCGCCCGAGGCAGATACCCTATTTGCACCGCCCCTAACTCGGCTCTGATTTTAACTAAACACATCCTGGATTGTCATCGGACTGAATATCCGCCGGTCAGCTGTCATTTTAGCATGATTTTGAATGAAATTAATTATAGTAACCTGAGTTCCATCAAGATCTTCAACATTCTCCAACTCCTGGCGAACAGGGTCGTGGGACGGTAGACCCATCGGGTACACGATAGTCACGGCGCCAGAGAGCTCAGATAGAGCATTGGACACGTCAGACCTAGTCACTGCTTTTCCAGCAGCACACAGTTTCTAGAAAATAAAATAAAGTAAATATTGATTAAATTATGAAAATCCAACTTAAATATGTACATTTTTCATTCGATTTCCATGTTTTGAATTCTAATTAGGTAAAGGCATTTAAAGAGAACACGTTGTTTATGGACTAGTTTGGATTGGAACACCCGCCTGCAGTCCCCTCTTACCAAATGCCCAAAGATAGTGGGTTCCTACCAAGGTCTATCAATTTCGTTTAAACTTAGGACGGGTTGTTACGCAAAATTTGAACAATTCATCAAATTTCAAAGTTGATCTTCAAGTTCTGTGAACAGTATCCCCCCCTGCCCCTCCTCATCCCTCCTTCCACTAGAGGGATGTTCGAGCACTTTCTTTTGGAACTCTGCAGATCCTCATTGCTAATGCATAGAAGAATGCATGAGAAAAATTTTATGAATGCACAAATTTTGTCATTTATTTTGTACATTTTAGTAGTATTTTACCTATACTAAAAGCAAAGAATTTCATGTGTATTGTTTACCTTGGAAACCATCTCCCTCGCCGTCTCCACTGCATCCCTGAGCACCTTCTGGTGCTGGGGCCCGGGCTGGCGGCCACACCTGCGCCCCACGGCGTCGGGGTTCTGCGCCCAGCCCGCGGGAGCGCAGCGCTCCGCCCAGGGGTCCCGCAGTCCCAGTTCCGCCACCTGATCCGGGGTCAGGCCCAGGATCTCGGGGGGCAGCATGGTGCCGTGCTTAGCCAGTTCCTCGATCTCTGTCATCACATTACAAATATATTATTAGTTCTGTGAACAGTGGGACTTTTAACAGTTTCTAATCTTTATTATCTATCTATACAGGGTGTATCGGCACGTACCCGACAAACTTTAACCAGCTTTTCCTTAGCACATTTGGAGTAAAAAATGTTATGGGCACTTTGCTGTCCGGTAACATTTTTTTTTTAATAAAAAATTAAAAACCAATGTTTTATCCTTTGTCAAAGTCTGAAAACCCGTCTGGCAATATTTTGTTCGAGTTTCGTTGAATAATGTACGTACGTACCTACGTTGGCGCGCTTTTACAATCACAACGAAATGGCACGGCACCATTCGTCTCATTTTTAACTATTATTATTTAGTGTGTACGAAAGAGCGAGGACACTTTTTGACACACTTGCTAATAACAGCTGTTGGACACGAGAAACAATGCAAATGACAATGACGGAGTGTGGATTTTTTTATTTATTTTTTGTTTTTAATGGAAAAAAAATGTTACCGGACAGCAAAGCGCCCATAACATTTTTTACTCCAAATGTGCTGAGGAATAGCTGGTTAAAGTTTGTCGGGTACTTGCCGATACACCCGTATAAATAAAAATGTAAATGTTCGTTTGTTAAAAAATCTTAAATCTGCGAAAGTTTTTTGCTTTGAAAATTTGACACAATGTGGCTTTCGAATACGCGTGTGTTTTTAATATATTATATTGATTTCACCTGTGAAAGGTAAAAACATGTTTTTTTTATTTAAACAGCGCCTTCTGTTAGACGTAAAAGCAATACGCGCCATTTTTTTCTTTATCTGTGCAGACTGAGCCACAGAAACGCGTGGCTGGGTACATCTACTACGAGAGTCGCTATCGGCGTCTGTCTGTTTGTGCGCTTAGTTCATCTAAATCATAGAAATTAGAGAAAAGTCGACCAACGCCGGGTACACGTCCGCCAATAGCTTCTAATTTTCTCTTATTTAATAAATCAAAACCATAATTTCCTCTGAAATCATAAGATTTGTAAGTAGGTACATAAATACCTACCTACTTCATTATAAACCACACATATTTTAGTCAACTTTAAAAAAAGTTTCAGATAAGAAATTTTATTATACAATTTGTCAAAAGAAATGTCACCATATCTATGTACAGTGACATAACAATTCTTTTATCAAACTTTTTCAGGCCGGTAGGTACCATAATATTGGTTATTCAGAATTGACAGCTCTTAGTAGGAAACACGATCATGCGAACTCTGGCGGGATAAAAATGTAGTATCCAACACGGCCATTATCTTGAGCCGGAACGTAAAAAAAAAACAAATTTCCAGACCGATGAAATGCCAAATGGTCGAGTTAGAAAAGGACTTCGCTACGTTCACCTTTCCTCAAACAGCGGTCACTCGGTCACGGGCCGGAAACAATGAACGTCTTTAATAATACCATAACCATCACACCGTATCCTCGGAGGTGTAGGCAGAGTGGATAGACTGCCTCACGAGCACACACACCTTACACATAGGTACTTTGTTATTGAGAAATAACCCAACTGAAGTAAAGTTTTGATTCTGGTTGATCGTGCCATGTCTTCCTCGGGCGTCTCTGACTTTTCCTACTATTCACTTCGGTTTATCCGCTCCACATGTTCAAACAGATTGAAATCCTCGTAAGTTCCCTACGAACTTCCAGGCAAGAGTTAGGACACAAGAGCAACTTTAGTAGCGGGCAACAGCGCTGCTGGTCAAAATCCATTATTTTTTAATAATAATAATATTTAGATAATTTCTATAGAGCCGCTTTCGTGAGAAAGTCGCTTTGAGGGGCGCTTTGCAACATAATTAACCTACAAACAATAAGCACTCTTTTCAGGGTGAAATGCCTAAAACCAAAAAAAAAAAACAATCTATCACTTAGAACTTAGACTTATAGCTAATGACGTCTAGATATAATATATAATATAATATAATATATAATATTACAAAAAATACTGATTCAAATACTGAACATGGGGCCATGACGTTGTAATATTAAATGTTAGATAGCAGTTTCTATGTTTTTACGTTGGCAACATTAGTCCCGCGCAAATTTTTGTGGTTTCATAATCTGTAGTCGTGGTGTTTTTGGATTTAACATCATGTAAATGATTTTCCATCATAATATGTTTGTTCTATATTGATGTCCATTATTAAATGGGAAAATTGTTAAAAAATTCTATAATTATTTTAATTGTTTGAATGAGAAACCATTTTGCATTTTCAATGCATTTTGAAAATAGGTATTTTGCATTTTGCATTTGAAATGCTTTTCTAAAAACCATTTTGCATTATGCATTTTCAAATGGAAAAGTTTTGACCCATTTCCATTTTGCATTTCAAATGGTTTTTGGTACCCATTTTGCACATCTCTGCTCATAACTAGAGGACGGGTTGCTTCCGAGAATTTGAATAATTCATCAAATTTTAACGTTCATTTTCGGGTTCTGTGAAAGTCCTGTTGACGTTCTGTTATTATATCTTGATAGAACTGAAATAAAAACAGAACTTGGAAATGAACGTTAAAATTTGATGAATTGTTCAAATTTTCTGAAACAACCCGTCCTAAATAAAGAACTATTATTGATAATAAGATTGCTAACATTGGAGCTGACTACAATTTTGTTTTCATTTAAAAAAAAAAAACAGATAGTTGATTTGTAATTTTTTTTGTCTTTCTTGAGAATTTACATGATGACACTATGACTGATATGTGCTGATGGAATAAAATATGGGAGGTGCGAATTAAATACTTTTTTTTCAATACCTAAAACGTTTTATATTTTATTTATTTATTTAGTGTATAATATAATATAAAGCAGTCACTTCAGCCCGTTGTCCCACGGCCCGGTAAAGAATCGACATAAACCGAGCGCTTGAACCTTGCGCCTGCACAGAAAATTAAGTTCGACACTGCAAACGCAGTGCAGCCATTGTGGGACTTTCGTTCGCAGTGTATTACGGTTTATGTCGATTCCTTACAGACCCATGGGACGACGGGTTTAGTGAACGGTAATAAAGTTATGACCTGAACTACATAATATATATACAATAAATAGTGTTATTTCTGGACTTCAGTCCTCTTGGTTCAATATTTAGGTACATATTTTATCAAATAATTTTAATAATTTCTTACCAAAACAAATGCGACTGACTTTTAGTCTTCCGTTGTAAATCTCGGTGCATTCTTTAACAGTTTCATCTACCGACTTGTCTACGGTAGTTTCAAAAAGAAATTGCGGTTCGTCACCCTTTTTTACCGTGAGAATCACCATTTTTAGAGAATTAGTTTTCAGGTTAAGGATGATAAACAGCACAATACTGAAAGCAAACTTATTGATGATAAACAATATCGCTGCCATGGTAATGTTTACCTGATTCAACTAACAATGTCAGCTTTGCAATCGGTTGCGTTGGTAGTGTAGATTTTTTGATAAAACCTAAAATGATGTGAAAGAGCCTAGTTCCACGAAGCAATCGCTATGGCGGTTCAGACGTTTCAATTTTGGTTGATCAACTGATTGAACGGAGTTCTAACTAAAAACTTCAACTTTATTGAAAGAAGGTTCACACTAAACTATATTATTTAATTATTATACAATATTCTTTCAAGTGTCAAGTTAATAAACTAAAAAATTGAACCGTCTGAACCCAGCCTTAGTTCCTGCTTCAATCCCTGTAAAATAGTTCAAAATGTTTTGTTTTATGCGCTTATTATAGCTATGGTCAAGGTATGTAAAAATATATAATACTCAACATGTATTTTCTACGATCCTTGAATGGTACAGCCCAAGATTCGTAGAATATGCACTAGGAGCCATGGGTACAGCCGCATGGTTTTTACTTGTTTAAGTAGGTGTTTAGGTGACAGTGTAGACCAGAGGTTCCCGAAGTGGTCTATATAGACCCCCAGGGGTCGATATCGGCTTGCTGGGGGTCTATGTTGGCGAGAAAAAAATTTGGGGGTCCACGAGATTCAAATTGGGGTACATACGAGCGGACCCCCATTTACCTCAACTCTTTATTTTGGAGTTCCGTAAATGACACAATACACCTAACACAGGTTACGTTATACTAATAATAGACTGAGAAATTACTTAATTGATATTTGTATTTTTATATTTCGTAAAGTTGTTTATTGAGGTATATAAATAAAATTATACGTTCCTTTTCTCGTCAGTATTACTATATTAAAGCAAAACATTGCACATCGGAAGCCGCGAATTTTCCTAGATTCCCAACTTGTTTTTGAAAAACATCCAGGGTAATAATGACGTTCAACATTTAGATGTACTTCACACAGACTTCAAAACTAAGTTTGGGGACATTTTGACTGTGGAAGTGGAATGTTGAAGAATCGGATATCATATAACAAGAAGAACTGATCGGAATAAGCGCTAACAAAGAACTTAAGGGGCAGTTCTGTAGGGCCAGCTACAGAAAGAAATTCCCGTTGCTTATCCTGCTCCATTTTCATTTGGTGTAATACCTCACAAGTCTGCATAATTTAAAGACAAAGGAATTATACCGCCACCCGGTTGTAGGGCAGGCAAGGGAAGGGAATCTTCTTACGAAAAAGATAAATTATTATCACGTGGGACGTTAATAGTTTTAGGAAAATTCAATATTCAATATTTGGCAAGTGGTCTACGGTGCAAAAAAGTTTGGGAACCTCTGGTGTAGACTATAATATCTGTAAGAAGGGATTTATTATTGCGGGTCAAAGAGGCCCGGATTCAATCAAGGAGGAGAACAGATTATATTAACCATCACGCCGTTTCTCCACAGGGGTAGGCTGAGAGGATAGACCGCCACAAACTTGCTTTTTTCTCTAGGTTATAGTCGCTGTCTTGATATTTACTCTTGACAAGACAGATACTCACGCATTTGACTATGCCAAGCCTACCACAGGCAACACATTATTAATTTCAGTCTCATTACTGAAAAGCTTTTCTGCCACTCAAAGTATTAGTATTTATAGTCGTTTAATTCCTCCAATTCCTTTAACCAGAAAATTTACAGTCCCCTTCATTAGTTTAATGAAAATAGTAACAGGATTCACCAAATCGTCACTCGCTCAGTACTAATGTTAGTAACTTTGGTTGCAGAGGCTATTTCAAAATAAGCTTATTGTCACATTGCGTCACACGAGCTATGCATACATAATTTTATACCATAATGGATATTAATGCAGGCAACTGTCGAGTAGAGAATAGTTTACAATAACTCCCAGAGTCGAACTCAGCTTTGTAGTTAGAATCAGATATGTATGGATGAGAAAAAACTTCAGGCTTGTGTTTTCGACATGGCAATTGAGGAGGGTTCTTATGAAATAACAAATCAATAAGTTAGAATAATGGCTTATTTTATTAATCAATTTCATACATTGTCAAGATCAGTTATATATGGTTTGTAGAAATTCATGGAATTGCAGGAAAACCACCACAGCAGGATCTGGAACGAAAAACAAAATCAGTTCAACAGATCCTATGCAAAACCTACATCATGAGATAATTCTAAAATAAATTCAGTAAATAAAGCAGCCATGCTATTGTATCATGGAGATCAAACGGTAATTATTATCATCACAGGAAATTAATTGAAGTGAAATATTGCAAATGAATAAATGCAGATTAGGTGATAAAATGTACTACCTATGGCCACTTTCTATGCATATCCAGTGTTATTCCCATATCGTCATGAAATGTCACTTCTGCCACCAGCTTAAGTATCTGAGAAAAATTAATGATTATTAGAAAGGAAAGACCATAAGTAGAATATTATGGTGGAGGTTTGAAACCTCAGAAATTTGGTATGGGTATCTTCAACACTACTCAGAAGCAGAACTGGTTGATCATCATGGAAAAAAAATATTTAGTGGATAAAATATATATGGATTCACAAAAAAAAAATAGTAATTAATTGCATGGAGAAACTGATACATGTCAATTTTTATTTTTTATATTTAATTGATGAAATTTCTCACCTTTCTAAAATATTTCCAGGGGTCAGACTGGAGGGTAGGTGCTTAGTCCAGGCACACATTGAAAAAATCTGAGAAATAAAACTTTTTATTAAAAAAAAGTCAACATCAATGGAATGTAAAAGTGGAAGTTAGCACAATCAGCAATTTGGTATGGGTATCTTCAACACTACTCAGAAGCAGAACTGGTTGATCATCATGAAAAATGGGTCTTATTATAATAAAAAACAGCCCTTGCAGTGATTTTTACAAAAAAAATATCATTAAACGAGAGAATTTAATCAGTCTTGGGGTGGAAAGATTAAAGAGGAACTAAAATACTCACAATTGTTCATTTCGTGTTGTTTCTCAGGCCCCTTAAGATTCAATTTTTGGCAGTTTTCTGTAAATAAACGAAATTAATGAATAAGTTTTAGAGTAATGACTACATAAAATAATAAAAATTACTATTAGAAAATAGCACTCAGTAAATAAAGCAGCCATGCTATTGTATCATGGAGATCAAACGGTAATTATTATCATCATAGAAAGGCAAAATAAAATTTTGAAAATAGTTTCAGAAATATATGTACCTTAGAATTCATGGTAGGGAAGTTTACTGTCCAAAACATGTAGGGTCATCTTCCTGATGATCTGCAAAAGAATGAAAAGAATTATTAATAAAAGAAAAAATTTTAACCCCAAACGCGGTAAGTATTTTCTTAAAGACTGGATCAATTTAAAATTACAGCCATGAATTTGTATCATTTTTATCAAACGGTAATTATTTTCATCATAAAAACGAGATTTACAAGTCCAAAAAAAAATATTATCAGGGCAAGGATGAGATCAGTACAGAGCAGGAATGTCATTCGACAGACAAGGCAGAAATCGCTGACCAGCATGTAATGTGAGACCACGTTCAGTTTGTACCTGCATGGGCGCTGGTCATCTGTGAGAATTTAAAGCAGGCGTAGTGTACAAAATATTGCCTGTTGCAATACTGTCCTGCTGAAACCGTACCGCAGTCACAACTGAGCGGATGCGAGTCTGCGCCACTGCGTACGGCTGTACATACTCGTTAATGCATTGCCTTCAGCAAATACACCTAATGAAGGCCGTAAATACAAGTCTCAACTTACATTAACTTATTATCATCCACCAGTTAGATCTGCACCACCATCTCTGTGTGAGTGTGCCGCTTCATACCTGCAACAGAGAATTTTATGTTAAGTAGGGAATTATTCATATCAAATAAATGAAGTTGGAGGAGAGTCGGTTGCATCAGAGCGCTGTGGGTATGAAAGAATTGTCGTCAGCACAAAAGTCGGCCAGTAAATGTTTCATTTCTCATCATGTACAGTTGTACCAGTTTTTAGCAGTAGAAAGTATTATTGAGATTATTGTGAAAGATTTTTACAATTTATTTATTTAATATAAACGGTATAAATATACCATAAACAATGATAACATGTCACAGTTAAAATCGTAGAAATATTTTGAAAAAAGAATTACAAATATATGTGGCATTTGAATGTGAAATGACATTAGAGAGTAAGTAAACAAGAGATACAAGTACATAAGTTTCTATAGTGCAAATAAGGTAGAATTAGATTTAATTAATATTGATTGAAAAGATTTGATAGCATAGCCCTCTTGTACCTACCTTGCGTGCAGTTAAATAGATCTGCCACATCTGCGTATCTATTACTAACTTCATTCAACCTAGGTACAAGCGAGTGTTTGGAATACTCAGTCCTGATATTGTTGCATTTAAACAAAATTTTAGAACGAGTAGCTCTCGTGGGTATATGAAATTCAAT